>NW_020685345.1:0-1571 GCF_002925995.2 Terrapene triunguis
TCAGTGCAAGTGCAACAGAGCCCTGTAGAAACAGGCAAAGTTCTCCTGGTTTCACATTGTGTGTGTCACCAAGTTAAAAACTTGGAGTAGACTGACTCATTACGTTTTTACACGCCCTGCAGGACATTAACACATGGCTTTGGAGTTTGCAGAGAGATCCCTATTTCCAAGAGCTTGCAAATAAGGTCTTTAACCTACAAAACACCTAGTACCCCACCAAACCTAGTGCTGCTTGCTACTTAAGAGTCAATGGGAGTACTGTGAAAAGCCAAAACTATACCAGATAGCAAAGAATTGGCCTTAATGGTTTCCAATACCTCTCCCCAAACAAATGCCAAAACTTAATGGAATTCACTTGTCAGGAGAAGTGATTTCCATTACTTTTTAGCATTTGTTTGGGGAGAGCTGTCTCTCTCCTGCACCACGGCAGCCACCGAGCTGGGGCTGGGAAGGAGGGACATCTGTCCCCGGCAGTCACAGCCTTTATTTGTTGGTCACCTCTCCAAATATCTCCTTAAGTATTTCCCAGCATTCGGACACAAAGGTGTCTAGAAATGGATGAATTTCTTCTGGACTAATAATTTCTTGTCAAAAACAATACCGTTTGGACTGACCTGAAACTACTCACAAATGTGTTACAAATACTCCTAATAGCTTTGTCCCAGAACAGTGTGTGTGTGCGGGGGCAGGATTTAGGTGCTGGTTGCAACATGGCCACTGTAGGAGGCGGTGATGGTCTTTCCCTTTGTAATTTTTAGCCCAGTAGTTGGCGTGTTCACCTGTGAGGTGGGAGATCTGGGTTCAGTTCCCCCTTCTGTCCAGTACTGGGCAAAGCCATGTGTGACACTGCACTCCATATGCATTATGAAAATATGCTTCTGAATATGACATAACTGGAATATGCTTTATGCTAAGTGCCCCATGTAACATACCATTACAAAGATCATAATCTACTAAGTGTGTTCATCCTATTTCTTTGCATGGATTATTTCTATGTCTGGAGTTAGGAGAATAAGATATAAACTTGTATCACTGATGGAGACATATTAAGTGTAGGCCATTAAGGGTGCTTCAGAATCTATGAACTGTGAATGGCTCTGTTTACCTGCAAGCCTTCCTGTGTACATGTGGGCCAACTGAGGAAGAATGGAGACTGCGGTCTTACAGTGACATATGACCATGTCACCTGATACTGAAATCCATCTTGAATTTGGTACTTTTCCAGACGGGGGTGGAAACCCACAGAAGGGTTTTCCACCTTAGAGAAGTTCTATATCAAGTTGGGAAGCAAACAATGAGTGTCTTCAGCTGGCGTAAGAGACGGCCTCCCCACACCACAGAGATACCTGGAAACAAAAGGACTGTAACCACAGGAGTGGTTGACCTTTTCTGACCTGGGTCCAGTCTCTTTTATCTGACCTGAGAAGGATTTTACCTGAAGTAACAACTGGGATGAGAAGTTAACATTTTGCAATTGATTTCTGGGTGTATTAAGCTTAGCCTTGCATGTTTTGCTTTATTTTCCTTTGTGATTTACTTTGTTCTGTCTGTTACTACTTAAAACCACTTAA
>NW_020685346.1:0-4106 GCF_002925995.2 Terrapene triunguis
GATGCAGCGCATCCGGCCCCATGGACTTGTGCACGTCCAGTTTTTCTAAATAGTCCCGAACCACTTCTTTATCCACATAGGGCTGGTCACCTTCTCCCCATATTGTGCTGCCCAGTGCAGCAGTCTGGGAGCTGACCTTGTTCGTGAAGACAGAGGCAAAAAAAGCATTGAGTACATTAGCTTTTTCCACATCCTCGGTCACTAGGTTGCCTCCCTCATTCAGTAAGGGGCCCACACTTTCCTTGACTTTCTTCTTGTTGCTAACATACCTGAAGAAACCCTTCTTGTTACTCTTAACATCTCTTGCTAGCTGCAACTCCAAGTGTGATTTGGCCTTCCTGATTTCATTCCTGCATGCCTGAGCAATAGTTTTATACTCCTCCCTGGTCATTTGTCCAATCTTCCACTTCTTGTAAGCTTCTTTTTTGCGTTTAAGATCAGCAAGGATTTCACTGTTTAGCCAAGCTGGTCGCCTGCCTTATTTACTATTCTTTCTACACATCGGGATGGTTTGTTCCTGCAACCGCAATAAGGATTCTTTAAAATACAGCCAGCTCTCCTGGACCCCTTTGCCCTTCATGTTATTCTCCCAGGGGATCCTGCCCATCTGTTCCCTGAGGGAGTCAAAGTCTGCTTTTCTGAAGTCCAGGGTCCGTATTCTGCTGCTCTCCTTTCTTCCTTGTGTCAGGATCCTGAACTTGACCATCTCATGGTCACTGCCTCCCAGGTTCCCATCCACTTTTGCTTCCCCTACTAATTCTTCCCTGTTTGTGAGCAGCAGGTCAAGAAAAGCTCTGCCCCTAGTTGGTTCCTCCAGCACTTGCACCAGGAAATTGTCCCCTACACTTTCCAAAAACTTCCTGGATTGTCTGTGCACCGCTGTATTGCTCTCCCAGCAGATATCAGGGTGATTAAAGTCTCCCATGAGAACCAGGGCCTGCGATCTAGCCACTTCTGCTAGTTGCCAGAAGAAAGCCTCATCCACCTCATCCCCCTGGTCTGGTGGTCTATAGCAGACTCCAACCACGACATCACCCTTGTTGCTCACACTTCTCAACTTTATCCAGAGACTCTCAGGTTTTTCTGCAGTTTCATACCGGAGCTCTGAGCAGTCATACTCCTCTCTTACATACAATGCAACTCCCCCACCTTTTCTGCCCTGCCTGTCCTTCCTGTACTGTTAGAATGTAATTGACTGTTAAACTCACAGAAGAGTGCTGAGTCTGTTGAGCAGAATAATATCTTTTAGAAGAGCTTTTGTTTTTAGTTCTAGTCCACATTATGAATACAATGGAAATATCTCTGTGAATGTTAGACAATAAATAAATATAAACAAATGATTTCATATTTGCAAGTTGAGTGTCCATTAAAATACACACTATGTTAGAGCGTGAGGAACATCAAATATTCACAGTAATTGAAGAGGCACCTGGATTAGAGAAGGTGGCATTCTTCCTTCAGTTGTGAATAATTTTAATTGTATATTTCATTGTGTTGTCAGTCACATAGAAGCCAGACATAAGTTAATGCATGTACACAGCGGTGGTTAGTTGACTTTGGGATCTTTGTTTAGCATCTGGCAAGGAAGCAAGAGAGTGAATCAAGAAGGACCACTGTTGAATTTTGGAGTTGGGATAGGATTCAGGCTTGAAAGCTGGTCTCTAATTAAGCAGCCTTTGCGAGCACTACTTTAGAGTCTAGCTTTTCCCTAGGATCCTACTAGTGGCAGCCTGCAGTTGGCTGCCACAAATTCTTTACCCTATAGTTGGTCAAAAATTCTTATCCTGTACTTAGATTGTAAACTCTTTGGAGTAGAGACTTTCTCTGTTATGTATTTGTACAGTGTCTAATACAATGGGGCCCTGATCATGAATGGTGCTCTTAGGAGCTACTGCAAAGTAAATAATATAAGACCTCTTAGGGCAGGTCTACACTTACTTCCTGGTTCGGCAGCAGGCAATCGATCTTCTGGGATCGATTTATCGCGCCTTGTCTAGATGCGATAAATCGATCCCAGATCGATCCCGGAAGTGCTCGCCGTCAACGCCGGTACTCCAGCTCGGCGAGAGGAGTACGCAGCATCGACGGGGGAGCCTGCCTGCCGCGTCTGGACCCGCGGTAAGTTCGGACTAAGGTACTTCGAATTCAGCTACGTTATTAACGTAGCTGAATTTGCGTACCTTAGTTCGAAGTGGGGGGTTAGTGTGGACCAGGCCTTAGTACCCTACTTCTCTCTCTGATTTTGTTGGACACTGAGAAGGGGATGTACCACAAGCTTCAAGAGTAATGTGTGACTCTTTAATGCTGTTCCAAACCTCAGTACTGAACTCTAAGGTCAGCAATAAGTACTTTTAGTACATGACTCATCTCAGTCATAAGTGAGAATTTTATCGTGTGTGTGTGTATATATGTATATGTTGCATTTCCTCACTTACATTTATTTATAAGGTTTATATATCTGTAAAAGTCCTGTAAAACAAGTGTTCCCTTTTATAGTTTTAAATAGGATCAAATTCTGTACTCAGAAAGGTAATTTCAACACCTAGTAAAGTCAGTGGGCGTTCATATGCTTATTAGAGGGCAGTATTTTTTTTTTAATACAAATGTGTGTATTCAGCCACCTAGCATGCTCATGACTTTAGAAATCAACCAAGATAGCTACTAAATCTCACTCTCGATCAGTCCTTACCTGCAAGTTCTGTGCTTTTAAGCTTTGGAGAAGATTTTATTCATGGACACAACACTTTTTTGTTCGCTTTTATAAAAAGTGCAATTTACATACCAGATTTTAAATAAATATAAGGTCACCGACTAACATCAGAACCAAAGCACTTAATTTACGAAGGAGAATTCAGCAGCATTTTACATTTCTGCCTAGGAAAGCCAACATTGTTAGTGAAAATGATAGCTCAGTAAAATGAGGGGCAAGATGTAAAACCTCAAATGAGAGAATCAGAAAGTGAGACATTATTTTCCTCTGTAGCCAGGAATTCTGTGGTGATAAGATCTAGTAACGTATCTTACAATGTAACAGTATTTTAGTTTTCATCTCCTGCGACTGACTTTTCAAGCTTAAGATAAATGTGGTCTCTATTATGTTTTGAATATTGCTTTATAAACAGCAAACAGTAAAGCCTATGAGTCACACATGCCAATTACTTACGGACGTCTGAGGTTGTATTGCAATTGCATATGCTTACTTTTGATCTTTCCATGTGCACTTTAAGATCAACAGTTTCTATAATTGCTGTAAATGCTTAATTTAGGATGCATTGCTACGTCGTTTTGTTCAGAATACTAGTCTGATTTTTAGATCAGTTGGGTATATTTAAATAAAAAAGCATGATGACTTGCCTTTGTGGCTGCTGGCTATATTTCCTGAGATTTTATGCATGGATGGCAATTTATAAACAGTACATATTTTTCAATTTTTGGCACTTAAGGCAGAAATAAACTACATTATTTTGCACCTTTGTTTGACCGCTATTTGGCATTCTCCTGTATGTACATTAGTAAATAATGGATAGTAACTATTTCTAGCACAGTATTTTTAACACTTCAGCTATTAGACTACAACTATATCTTTAGAGCTACATCTTTTGAAAAAGAAATGGTAGAATACAGTTTTGCAATCCCCCCCAAAAATGAAGCATCTATAAAGCTGAGTTTTGTGCCCATTACCTTCATTGTTTTGGTGGGCAGGAAGGGGATCACTGCAGCATTATTTCTCAATTTAGAAAAATCTCCGTAGTGGCTCAGAGTGTAACATGAGATGAAGAGTAGTTTAATGTCCATTATATTTTTTTAAGATAATAGCGTTAAATAGTTGCAGAATCCCAACCGGAGTAAAACCACTATAATTATTTTTATTAATTTATATCATTGGCACTCTAGTAGGGTTATAGAATACTAAAAAGAATATGATTTACAGAAGGAAAAATAGCCCACCTGACTTCCTTAAATTTATATCTGTTTTATGTGAAACATGTTTACATTTTAAGTGTATGTATACATGCAGTACTACTTGCTTTCAGTATATATACTTGGAAATGTATACAGAAGTGTTGGACTCATTTTGTGTCATCTACATAGAGCACATTTTGGAA
>NW_020685347.1:0-1417 GCF_002925995.2 Terrapene triunguis
TATCTAGCTATCTATCTCCATACACCACATCTATCTATCTATCTATCCCCATACACCCCCTCTATCTAACTATATCCATACACCCCATCTATCTATCTATCTATCTATCTATCTATCTATCTATCGGGAAAGATGCTTGGGGCCTGTTTTTTTAGATAAGAATAAGGCAGTTAAAGGGGGTGCGTAGTGAGGGGACGGGAGGGAGAGGGCTATTGTTTAAAAATCTTGGATTGATAGGATTGGTTCAAGAAAATGCATTCTATGACTCAGCTGTAGAACATTTTCTGATTGGTCCGCCCGAGAGGCGGAGATAACCATGCTGTGGGCTGTGAGCCTTGGGAGCTCTCTCTTTTCCCGGGGGCAGCCGCAAGGATAAGTTCTCTTCCCCACCCCCACCCCCACCCCACCCCCGCCCTCCCTTCAGCTTTCTATACTTTCCTTCTCTCACTAAGCCAAAAGGATCTCTTGCTGTTTTCTATACTCTCCCTCTCTCAGGTCTGGTCTACACTAGTCGTTTATTTCGGAATTAGCTGAGTTAATTTGAAAAAAAATCATTCCGTCCACACGATCAAACCGTTTTCTTCGATTTAAAGGGCTCTTTAATCCGATTTCTGTACTCCACCTTGGCAAGTGGAGTAGTGCTTCAATCGAGATCGCAATCCCGGGTTAAAGGTATTGTGGACGCAATTCGACGTTATTGGCCTCCGGGAGCTATCCCAGAATGCTCCCTTGTGACCGCTCTGGACAACACTCTCAACTCCGATGCACTAGCCCGGTGGGCAGGAAAAACCCTGGGAACTTTTGAATTTCATTTCCTGTTTGGTCACCAGCAGCACAGGTGACCAGCAGCACAGTCCACCATCACAGGCGACCATGCAGAGTCCACCATCACAGGAGATCGTGCAGTCCCAGATTTGCAGACGAGATCCAGCATGGTCCGAACGGGAGGTACTGGATCTCATCGCATGTTGGGGAGATGACTCTGTTATGGTAGAACTACGTTCCAAAAAAAGGAATGCAAATACGTATGCTAAAGTCTCCAGAGCCATGACGGAAAGAGGCTACTCCAGGGACACAGAGCAGTGTCGTACAAAAATCAAGGAGCTCAGGCAAGCATACCAATAAGCCAGGGAGGCGAATGGGTGCTCTGGGTCACAGCCCCATACATGCCGCTTCTACTGTGAGCTGCATGCAATTATGGGGGGTGACGACACCACTACCCCTCAACTGTCCGTGGATACCTCCAAGGGGGGAGTTGAACGGAGCGAGGAGGATGAGTTATTGGAGGACGAAGAGGAGGAGGACAGTGCACAGGCGGCAAGTGGGGAATCCGTTTTCACCCCTAGCCAGGAACTATTCTTAACGCAGGAGCCAATAGCCCGCCCCCCAACTCCAAAGGCGGGCTCCCGGACCATGA
>NW_020685347.1:1517-3650 GCF_002925995.2 Terrapene triunguis
GATCATCCCAGAGAGCCCCCAGGCCCTCCTTTTATATTGCAAACCCACCAGGCATTGCTTGCTATGGGAAAGGGGGCCCGGCAGTTTGAAAGCATTGAAATGAATGCGGAAGAAGCAGAACCCCGCGTGCCCCTAGGGCTTACCATGGCTGGCTGCAAGCTAAATTCTGTTGCCCGGCCATGTGTGATGTGCTGTGTACTATGAATTGCCCGTTTCACTGAGAAACAGTGTGTCCTTTGTTCTCTGAAATGTATCTTTTAAAATACTACCCTCCCTTTTTCTCCTCCCACAGGTGCAGATGTTTCAACGTGGCCCCTATCTACTCCATCCAAGAGGCTGGTCCAGATTAGAAGGTGGAAAAAATGAACTCAGGACAACATGCTCGCCGAGCTCATGCAGTCCTCCAGCATTGATAGGGCCCAGCTGAATGCGTGGTGGCAAACAATTGCGGAGTCCCATAAAGCATTACAGGAACACGAAGAGAGGAGGGACGCATGCGATGAGAGCAGGCAGGACGCTGTGGTCAAGCTCATGGGGGAGCAAACTGACATGCTGCACTGTATGGTGGATCTAATGCAGGAAAGGCAGCAAGACCACAGACTGCCGCTGCAGCCCCTGTTTAACCGCCCTCCCTCCTCCCCAAGTTCCATAGCCTCCTCACCCAGACGCCCAAGAACACGAGGGGGGAGGCTACTAACAAAAAAGGATCTTTCTCTCTCTTGCGGTTTTCTGTACTTTACACAGCCCTGTGTCACTGACACAGGATCTCTTGCTAATTTTTCTGCCATGTGATTTCTTTCACCCAACCTTCTCAACCTTCCTTTATATTTCCCTCTTTTATTTAATTAGCCTTTACTTTTTAAAATTTATTTCAACTTTTTTACTCTTATTATTTTTTAGTCCCAACAAAAATAACCTTTTACCACATTCTTACTAATCTATAAAACAAACTCCTCTCTCTTGTTGCTTTCTCTAGTTTCCCCTCTTTCTTCTATTTAAAATAACCTTTCTTTCCTTTTTTCCTCTAAGCCTAACCAATCTTTCTTTTTTTAAAACTCCTTTCCTTTAAGGCCTCTGTAGCGAGGGGGCGTGGTCTCCCGCCCTGACAGACAGGGAGGGAGCCATGAACGCCCCCTGTTGGGCAGAACCAGGACTTCCGCGGCCACCCCACCGGAAGCAGAAGGGCGGGACAGGAAGCGGAACTATAAAAGGCTGGTCCTCCAGCTCAGTCGGGAGAGAGCTGCCGGAGGAGCAGGACGTCTCTTCCCCGCTGCGTGACCCCAGACCTAATGGAGACCGCTATCCTGACAGAGACCCAGAGGGGCTGACAGAGCTGCAAGACGCAGGGGTCTCCGACGAGCTGGTGGGGCTGCCACTAGCCGTCTACCCCAGCGAAGCAAACAACAACCCTGGAACCCATGTACACATGGAATCGAATGTAGGAAGTAGCCCAGGGAAGCCAAATCAGATTCAGCTGTGTTATTGACTACAAGCCGGCCAGCACGTTGCGGTTGGACTTTTGCCGCTGACCCAGTGTCGGACAACTCCACTGCAGTTAGGGCCCTGGGCTGGGACGCAGTGGAGCGGGAGGGCCTGGGTTCCTCTACCCCCACCACCCCAACGTCAGGAGTGGTAGCCTCCCCACCTGGTTGTCAGGAGGCCTGCATTGGTCTGGCACCCGCCTGAATCCGGATGCCAGACAGTTGTGCTGACTCTCCCACCAGAGAGCTAACCTCCCCTAGACTGCGACAGCTCTGCCGGACTGTAGGCCAGAGCCCCCCTACTTGCTTGCTGCCCCGCCCTGATCAAGCGCCAGGCAAATGGACCTTCTGGTGCTCTACCTACCTGACCGTAGGCCAGAGCCCCTACTCAATTGCTGCCCTGCCCTGATTGATGGCCTCGGGCAAACAGACTCTCTACCATTACTTGGCCTGACTGCAGGCTAGAACCATTAACACTGAGCTAATTTTCCCCTGAACCAAGGTACCCGGAAGTACCATAAGTAGTATAAGGGCCCTACCATCAATCAAACCCTAACCCCGCCCCTTGACCCCTTGGTCCCTCCCACCTGTCACCGGAAGTCCCCCCCCCCACTACCCTCTACCAATCAGGAGGGGTTTTGTGCCGAAAGAA
>NW_020685348.1:0-1206 GCF_002925995.2 Terrapene triunguis
AGGTTTGGAACCTGTTCAGTCTGATCCCCCTGGTGCAGGCAGCATTCTAGGCCCAGAAAACACTGGCTTAAGGTGGCCAAATTTGATTTCCTGCCTAGGACTTTGACGCTTGGAATCCCTGGGGACATTGGGGTTTATCCTTTTTGGTTTCCCTTTTCCTCTTTCCTCCCTCCTTTCTCCTCTTCTGTTGCTTCTTTTTCCCCTTTCCCCGGCTTCCCTCCCTCTACCAAGGAGGGGTGTGTGTGGGGTGCTCTCATTGCGGGAGGTCCTCACAAAGAGGTAGGGCTGGATCTGAGAGTGATCCCCTCTGATGGTGACCTGGGCCATCCTTTGGGACATCTGGTGAGACCTCTCAGCCTCCCTCCCCTCAGAGTCTCAGTGCTGATTGGCCGAGCAGGGGGCTATCGCCAGCGAGGAGACTCAGGTCCTTTTGATCTCTTTTCAAATCAGGCAAATAAGTCACAACCAATCCAATGTATGGGATTAATCGTGCTGTTTCTCTCCATTAATTCTCTCTTAGCAGGTCAGGATTTCCTCTAGTGGTTGAGGTCTTCTAAAATACTGGCTGAATAATTACTATGAACCACTGTTGGTCTGTAGCTCACTTGAGAGCACTTTATTCTGATCAGTCACTGTATGAAATTCAAGATGTCACAGATAGGTTGAAAGTCAGGAGCGGTGTTTCCTCAAATTTTTTATGTCCGTGTGCGGAATGAATTTTGTGATGTGCACCAATATGTGCAATTTTGTTATGTGACACATCACCTGTATATTGCTGCACATCACAAAATTCATTCTGCACATGGACGGTGTGTGGCAGGGGTGAGGCTGAAGGGTTCGGAGTGTGGGAGGGGGCTGAAGTGGGGCAGAGGTTGGGGGTGGGGGCTCTGGGGTGGGGCTGGGAATGAGGGGCTCAGGGCTAGGGCAGAGGGCAGGGGATTTAGAGTCAGATTGCTTCAAATGCTCTTTCCTATGGTAAGGAAGCAAATGGTTGTGGGGAAAGGAACCTGAGAGTGGTGGAGCCGGGGCAGTGGGGGGAAGTTGCCAGAGGCTGAAGAGGGCAACAGGGGGCTGAAGGTGACCAGGTGCGGTGCGGGGAAGGGAACAGTTGGGGGAGGCTGAACAGGGCGATGGGGGGCAGTTGGAGGAGGCTGAAGGGGGAGATGGGGGAAGGGGACATTTGGGGGGAGGCTGAAGGGGGCAATG
>NW_020685349.1:0-2820 GCF_002925995.2 Terrapene triunguis
ACCTCTCGAGGTCCCTTCCAGTCCTAGAATCTATGAATCTATTAATCTATGTCTCCCAAAGTGAAGTCCCCAATAACACCACATTTTTCTTTCCACATTACAGACAGGTGTTTAGGGAGTAAGTCATCCTGTTCTCTGGTTTGATTTGATGGTCTGTAACACCCCTCATCCAGTACCCGCTCCTGGGCTTTGTTAGCTAGTACATCGATCCACATGCATTTAAGACACTGTGCTAAGTTATCAGTAATTCTAAAACAGATAATGGGTGTTTTTTATGTAGAGTGCCCACCCTAGACACCTCTTTTACCCACTTTCTCCTTTCTGAACAGGCTATAACTACAGATTTTAATGTTCCTATTATTCCGATTGTCCCACCAGCTTTCAGCAATGCCAATTATATCAAATTTATTCTGATGAATGAGGATTTCCAGTTCCGCTAATCACCCACATTCCTAGCAACTGTATGAAAACATTTCAAATATTTCTTCTCTTTGTATTGTCTTCTCTTTGTCGCATCCATTCAGTTTGTCCGTGACACGCTGAGTCTGTGTTGGTACTGCATTTGCCTCCGTAAGCATCCTCCCTGGTCTTAGTAGTTAAATCCCTTCCTGGCTGCTCCAGCGAGTCTCCAATTGAGAAGATTACCCCCTCCCACACACACACACCTGTGAGTTTCAGGCTGTCCTGTTCATTTAGGCCACCCTCCCATGGGAATGTGGCTCCACACTGCTTGTACAGATGAATAGGTGAGTCTCTCTCCTCTGCAGGGAAACTGAGCAGCTGTTTTTGTCCATTACATCTCCAGAAATTGACTCCACCAAGGTGGTCTCAAGCAATGGTCTCAAGTTGCAGTGGGGGAGGTCTAGGTTGGATATTAGGCAACACTATTTCACTAGGAGGGTGGTGAAGCACTGGAACGGATTGCCTAGGGAGGTGGTGGAATCTCCATCCTTAGAGGTTTTTAAGGTCTGGCTTGACAAAGCCCTGGCTGGGATGATTTAGTTGGGGATTGGTCCTGCTTTGAGCAGGGGATTGGACTAGATGACCTCCTGAGGTCCCTTCCAATCCTAATCTTCCATGATTCTAAGGGGCGGAGGGAAGGTTCCCTAAATCAGTGCATAAAAACCATGTAATCCTCAATATGAACGAGGCCCAGTGTTGGGGTTTTCTTTCTTTCGCTTTTTCTGGCAGAGAGACAAAACGGCAGCAAGATGCAGCCACAGTGGTCGCCTTCCTCCATGTTATTCTGAGAGAGGCAGGCATCAAACTAGAGAAGCCAAAGGAGGGAGCCCCAGAGAGCGGGAAAATCCTAAATGCTGATTGAACGACATCCTGCCTATCAGAGGAAGTGAGGAGGAACTCAGTGCGTTTGCTGCTGCCAATGAGCCACGGGGAAAAAAATCGTACTTACTTAATTAATAAAATGCATTAAAATAAACCTTGATATCCATTCTAAAATGCAACAGCAACCAATTAGAGGGCAAATTCCTGGATGGTCCTGATTATTCAGTGAGAACTATGAAAAGGTCAGTGGAATGCTTGCAAAGTAAAAAGCAATGTTGTCGTTTAAAGGAAAAATACTAATTAGAGGGTTGTTTTGATCACAGAATGAACGCAGACACCTGGCCCTTATGCTACACATCCACTCCCTTGGTTTTGCTCAAAGGCAGTTTGAAGAAAATGCCCAGTTCTACCCAGCGAACATGAGAAAACATGTACGACAAAAGTCACGCAATAACACAGCGAGCACATGGTCCATTAAGATGGGTTTATGCAAATTTTCAAACGTGTGCAGACAAAAGTATGTATTCGCTTTTCAGTGTAGTCAGTGCCATATGATAACCACCTACCCCAAATGGGTTTCATAGATTCATATATTTTAAAGCCAGAAGGGATCTTTGTGGTCATCTAGTCTGAATCCCTGCACCACACAGGCCATAGGACTTTCCTGAATTAATCCCTGCTTCAAGACCAATCGCTGTGCTTGAACTAGAGCAGATCTTTTAGAAAAAAACATCCAATCGTGATTTAAAAATGTCCAGTGATGAAGAATCAACCACAGTCCTTGGGATAAGTTGTTCCAATGGTTAGTTACCATCACTGTTAAAACGTTGTGCTTTATTTCCACTCTGAATTTGTCTAGCTTCAACTTCCAGCCACAAGACCTTGTTATAACTTTAACAGGTTGGCAGGAGGGATTAAAGGCAGGAATTTTGGTTCCACAGCACAGACCTGTAAAGCTAAAGGAGCAATGCTATTAATTGGTAGCAACAGTAGGCTGTTATCCTCTACGTGGCCCAGCCACTACAGAAGATGACAGACTTTGCCAATGAGTTCCATCCGTTAGTTGGGGTTGTGCACACTTTGAGTGCTGCACAGACAGAAGCTGGGTGCCCACGCTTTTGAAAAGTTGGGCCCTAATTTGTAAGAAAACATGATACACAGAATAACAATGAAACTGCAGCTACTATGCAGGATACAAACGCTGTGTGATGGAGAAAATGACTGAAGAAGAGTGAAATAGTTAATGTATATGGGGAGGAGTGCACAGAAATACATGCAGTGTAGCAAGCTAATGAATGTAGGTTAATAAAATACAACCTGGTCAAACAGTTACAAATGGTGAATGCAGCAGAGCAACCATAGTGAAATATTAGACATGCAAAGTTTAATAAGTTGATGATCATCACACGGTGAATGTCCATTTCTCGTCAAATGCTTTCCTCATGGTGATATCAGCATAAGTTCAAAGACACACTAACGATGAAAAATATCTGAGGCCTGGTCTACACTACGACTTTAATTCGGATTTAGCTGCGT
>NW_020685350.1:0-3713 GCF_002925995.2 Terrapene triunguis
GCCCGGGGAGCCGTGCGGCGCTTTTTGGCGCCCCCAAATCTTGGCGCCCTAGGCAACCGCCTAGTTTGCCTTAATGGTAGCACCGGCCCTGCCTAAAGGACACATAGACTGTGCTAATTACAGAAACTTCTATTACCTTTTGAAACTTAAGACTGTAACTCATGTATGTATCTCTGGCTTTAACCTCGTAAATAACTCTCTTGCTTCCTTTGCCTATTAATAAATCTGTAGATAGTTTATTACAGGAGCGGCTACAAGCCTTGTCTTTGGTGTGAGATCTAAGGTGCAATTGACCTGGGGTCAACGGCTGGTGCTTTGGGACTGGGAGTAACCTGAGTATTGCTGTGACTGGTGGTGTCAGGGACCATCGATCAGAAAGGCAGGCTCACCTGGGTGGCGAGACAGATCGGAGCACCCCGGGGGGATTCTCTGTGACGCCATGTTAAGGCTGTTCTAGCAGCTGAGGAGTTGACACTTGATAATTGGTTGGTGACATCGAAGTATAGAGCTCACCACCCGTTGGGGGTTTGTGCTCTGGTTCTTAACAGTCTGTGCTGAGGTTGGCACGCACACTCTTGAGTCACTGCTGGCAGCTTGACCACCCGGTCCTGGAGTGGAATTCCCAGGTGAGGTAGACCCAGCCTTCTTCCCAGTTCTTGGTGTAGAGGGGACACGTCCGGAGGCCGGCAAGTTTGGCTGTGGTGCCCTTATCCTCTGGCGATCCCCAGCTGCTAGAATAGCCCCTTAGAGGCTGTTGGTAGCTGGCCCAGTGTCGAGCAGTCCTGAGCCTCAAAGGTGGCTTGCCAACATGGTGCTTCTCCCCCACTTCTCCCCCCCGCATGGGACACCGAAAGGTCAGTCCCAAATTCGATTGCGGAGGTTGAGTGGTTGGTCCCATCTTATTCGGCCTCCCCATTAAGGATCTGGATGGGGGTGGCAACCTGCCCGAAATGAAACCCCAGGTGTTATCAACCTGTGAGGGATTACACACAGCAAGGACAGAGCAATCACACAAAGGGACTATGAGGTCTTTGAACCTGCATTATCCCCACTTGAAAAGGGGACACAGGCCGTCTGTGTGTTCATGCTGCTGTCCTAGGCGTTCTCATATTCTCCAAGCACAGCCGGTAACTGTCTTATTTAATAGACAATTACAGCGGCTGAAATCCCACTTGACACCATTTTCGCTCAAGCCGTTAGGATCTCAGATCCTGTTCTCGTTAAGCCCTGTTGCTATACACTGCAGACCCTTTGGGAACGGGCAGAGCAACCCCGGGGGCCCTAAAGTCTGAGCCCTGCTCAGATCTGCAGCAGACGTTTCCTCAATTCTCTCTCTCTGTCTCCCACTTTTGAGTCCTTTGCTCCTCTGGCCCATTGCTCTCTCTGCCCCATCAGTCCCTTGCCTCTCTCCTGGCCTTAGTGACCTGCTTTCCTACTCACGCCACTGAGCGCCAAGTCCTGAGAGCTCCCCCACGCCCCCTTCATCCTGTCTTCTTTCACCTCTGCTCTTTTCCTGGCCAGCCAACCCTGTCCACTCCCAGGCCTCGCGTCCTCTGCAGGTCCTTGCCACATTCCCTTCTCAACACCATGGCACAAGGAAGGTGGGGCCAGAATCACTGGCACACTCCCGTTGCTTTCTGCTGGCCTGCTTAAGCGGGGTTCACTGCTTTTTTGCAACTCGGGGCCCGGGGCTGAGGTCAGCCTCCACTTGCTTCTGCGTTCAGGGCTGCTCAGGCGAGTACAAAAATGAAAGGAGAAAGGACAAATCTTAGTTTACTTCCCAGCTAGAGTTTATTGATCCTGAGGACGCAACAAAAACAGCACCAGACAGGGCGTAATTGACCTTCGCTCGTTTCACTTTGCCTGCTTTCCACAATTCAACCTGTCACGGATCCAGAAGGAACCTGCCAAACCCCACACCTGGCGCAGGACAGGGGTGCTGGAACAATTTTTATAATGGGGATGCTGATGATGGAAACCATGGAGTTGGTGTTCGTTATTCCTACTTCAAGCCAGGGGGCGTGGCAGCACCCCCAGTTCCAGCACCACTGGAATATGATTTCCAGGCCACTGGCCTTCCCTCGGCACCCCTTGTTTGAAGCTGGGGGGCACAGTGGGGTGTTCGTGAGGAATTCAAACGTGGTATGGTAACAGGACACCAGGCTTCCTTGTGGGGTTTCTGCCGTTGCTAGGCCCATCTGAAACACCATCAGGACCAGCTTGGCTTAACAGTGAAATCTTCGGTGAGCTTAAACTCAAAAAGGAAGCTTGCAAGAAGTGGAAATTTGGACAGATGCCTAGGGAGGAGTATAAAAATATTGCTAGAGCATGCAAGGGTGTAATCAGGAAGGCCAAGGCACAACTGGAGTTGCAGCTAGCAAGAGATGTGTAGTAGAAACCCTTCTTGTTGCCCAGGTATGTTAGCAACAAGAAGAAGGTCAGGGAAAGTGTGGGACCCTTACAGAATGGGGGAGGCAACCTAGTGACAGATGATGTGGAAAAAGCTGAAGTACTCAATGCTTTTTTTGCCTCGGTCTTCACAGACAAGGGCAGCTCCCAGACTGCTGCACTGGGCAGCACAGTATGGGGAGGAGGTGAGCAGCCCTCCGTGGTGAAAGAACAGGTTAAGGACTATTTAGAAAATCTGGACATGCACAAGCCCATTGGGCTGGATCTAATGCATCCGAGGGTGCTGAGGGAGTTGGCTGATGTAATTGCAGAGCCATTGGCCATGATCTTTGAAAACTCGTGGCAATCGGCGGAGGTCCCGAACAATTAGAAAAAGGCAAATTTAGTGCCCATGTTTTTAAAAGGGAAGAAAGAGAACCCGGGGAACTACAGACTGGTCAGCCTCACTTCAGTCCCCGGCAAAACCATGGAGCAGGTCCTCAAGGAATCCATTTTGAAGTACTTGGAGGAGAGGAAAGTGATCAGGAACAGTCAACATGGATTCACCAAGGGCAAGTCATGCCTGACCAACCTGATTGCCTTCTAGGATGAGATAACTGGCTCTGTGGATATGGGGAAAGCGGTGGATGTGCTATATCTTGACTTTAGCAAAGTTTTTGATACGGTCTCCCACAGGATTCTTGCCAGCAAGTTTAAAAAAGTATGGGCTGGATGAATGGACTATAAGGTGGATAGAAAGCTGGCTAGATTGTCGGGCTCAATGGGTAGTGATCAATGGCTCGATGGCTAGTTGGCAGCTGGTATCAAGCGGAGTGTCCCAGGGGTCGGTCCTGGGGCCGGTTTTATGATCTGGATGATGGGATTAATTGCACCCTCAGCAAGTTCACAGATGACACTAAGCGGTGGGGAGAGGTAGATACACTGGAGGATAGGGATAAGGTCCAGAGTGACCTAGACAAATTGGAGGATTGGGCCAAAAGAAATCTGATGAGGTTCAACAAGGACAAGTGCAGAGTTCTGCACTTAGGAAGGAAGAATCCCATGCACCGCTACAGGCTGGGGACTGACTGGCTAAGCAGCAGTTCTGCAGAAAAGGACCTGGGGATTACAGTGGACGAGAAGCTGGATATGAGTCAGCAGTGTGCCCTTGTTGCCAAGAAGGCTAACGGCATATTGGGCTGTATTAGTAGGAGCATTGCCAGCAGATCGAGGGAAGTGATTATTCCCCTCTATTCGGCACTGGTGAGGCCTCACCTGGAGTATTGCGCCCAGTTTTGGTCCCCCCACTACAGAAGGGATGTGGA
>NW_020685351.1:0-6587 GCF_002925995.2 Terrapene triunguis
GCCGGGGGCAGGGCGGCGAGCCCGCTCTCCCCCCGGCGGCCGGGGGAAGGGCGCGGGGCGGGGAGGGCGGCCAGAGCCCCGGCAGGAGGGCAGCGAGCCCCGGCGGGGGCTCCTCTCTCCCCCCGGCCGCTGGGGGGAGGGCGCCGGGGGGAGGGCGGCGAGCCCGGCCGTGGCCCCGCTCTCCCCGGGGGCCGGAGCACCGCGCCGCCCCCCTCCAGGTGCCATCCCAAGCACCAGCTTGGTGGGCTGGTGCCTGGAGCCGGCCCTGGAGTTGTGCCACCTAAGGAGCTGGCCCTTGCGTAAGTTGGGGACGTATACCCGACAATTACACCAAAAATAAATTAAATAAATAATCGCGTATGGAACTTTTTCCATAAGTGCGGGTTTGCATAAGTCGGGGTTTGCATAACCTGGGGAGCGTCTGTATGGCTTTCTTATATCAGTGGATACAGATAAAGAATTGGCTCATGCCTCCGAATAAGCCTATACACAGGGAGAGTGTTCTTTAGCACCCAGCCATCTCCTTTACCAGCCCTTCATCATTACCCTTTACCTAGCTCCCTGGGGAGCTAGCCCCATAGATATCAACCCTCTGCTGGAGATACCGTAAATAACAGGAGTTAGCAGCAAGCTACCGTATTATCTACATAGGCGGCAAGGTTGCTCTTCCCACCACATGGGCTGTATACGGCATCTGTCCTGCAAAGCCCACTCTCAGCACAGGGCACGCCAAAAATAAGTGTCCCAATGATCCTCTTTTCTCACTCTTTGAGGAGAATGTGGCCGTTCATTTCAAGGAGACCCTGCTGAGCAGAGGAGCAGGCTTCACTTTTGATAGATTGCAAACCTTTGGCTCCTTCTTAGTTCTAGGGAGCTTAATTAGTGACACAATGAATGGAGCTTTAGCTGCATTCTAAACAAATAATTATTCAGCCATTGGCAGCAACTGCCCATGGTCAGGTGTTTCTGGGGGTGGTGTGTGTGTGTGTGGGGGGGGGGGGGATGACTGTGTGTGTGCTGATGAGACGGCCAATGGGATTAGCTCTGTGAGAGGTGATGTCGGAGTTTTCATTAACCCAGCCTGGTTGGTTATGCCAGGTAAATCAGCTCAGATAAAGCAAGTACCAACCTGAACCTGTGAGCCTTAACCTGCTTACTCCAATCCACTCCCCCCCTTCCCTCGAGCCCTGGGAAAGCACAGGGACTGCAGTATCCAGGTGAGATGGAAAGAAGCTGTATTCTGGCGCATTGCTGACACTATAGGCCAAAGTGCTGACTGCCTTCTCCGGGGGCCGCACTCACACACAAAATAGGAGCATGGCATCTTGCATGAGAGGGCACTTGGAAAGGAAGAGCAAGGACCCACTTTTGTCCCTTGGGTCCCTGGGAAGGGAAGGAACCCATTCCTACTCCCATAACACCACAGACAGATGTCATGGGGACAGGGAGAGGATAGATAGATAGATAGGTATGGAACCCTTCTGCCAGGTATTGATGGCAGCAAAAAGAGGTGGGTAAAAAAATATTTAGGAGCTCCTTTTAGAAAGTAACACAGACAATAACTCCAGCCCACAGCCAAACTAACTTTTATTTCAGCTCTGGGAAGATACAATAACTCCCCCTGGACACCCTGAGCAGGCAGTTCTTCCCCACAAACGCTACATTTTGGAATCTAGATCAGGAGCCTTTTACTGAAGGGAAAAAGAACACTAACAAAAATAAATGTGCAAAACTCAGTATTTAGCTCCGTAAAAGCAAGAACCCCAAATTGACCGACTAGGAGTTATTCTTTACATTCCACCTCTACAAAGCTACCCAGGCCAGTCAGTCTTGTGCTTCGTGGTATCAAAGGCTTTATTGATGGATGACTTTATGATAGGCACTTTGCCTGCATCCATCCCCAGTGGAGACCGTCAGCCATTGAACCCAGACTGGACCATAAGATCAAGATGCCCTTGGAACTTCCTATTGCAACCGCCTCAGTGCCCTTCCCCCAAAACAGGAGGTTGTCAGACACTGGGGGACAATTAGTGAGGTTGTTAATTGAGCAGAGATGTCTCAAAGTTGTCTGAAGCCAACCTGGGGCTGTCCATCAGGTCAGACCATTCAAGCAAGTCCACCACCCTAGAACTTCACTCTGGAGGAGGTGCTGATAAATGCTAACCTGGGCCGGAGACTTTGTATTCTTGTCAAACCCCTCAATGATTAGTACTCCCAGATTAATAGATACTTTCCTACTTCAAAATAGATCAATACCCTCCACTCCCTTTTTTGATCCCATTCCCTGATTGCTCAGACATTAGTAATCACTCCTGGAAATATATTGCACAGGGTGCAGTTTCCATATGGAAATGAGCTTCCCAAGGAGACAAGTGGCCGTTCAGATAATATCCCAGACTGGCTTGGCCGTGCATTTCTGGATGGATGAGATCTGCCCTGCTGGCTGCGGACCTGTATATTTCAGGGCTGTGAATAATTCATAACCCCACTCAGCTACCGGTGTAATTAGAAAAGTTTCTCTTTGGGACTAGCCCAGTTGTTGAATATCTGAATATGTTTTAGGTTTGTTTGTTTTTTTTAAAGTTTCGAGGCTTCTTAACTATTCATGAAAGCAGAGGGATTAATAACACTGGCCAGCACTAAGGGTGGCAGGTGCTATGCAAGCTCAGTATTTTCACTGCTACTTATTATTTACACCTTGACTCAACTCCTGGATTCAATCAGCACAATGACAGACTCTGTTCCTTTAAGTGGAGTGATCCACACTTTTCATGTGTGATGAGCCTTGGGCAATGGAACTCCGTGGCACCTTTGAGACACTTGGGGCTGCCCATAGAGCCCACTTGGGGCTCTATGTGAGACCCTTGCAAGGTCGGTGCATCCCATAAGCTTGCTGCTGGCTCCGCCTGATCCCAGGAACAGTGAATTTTACACTCTGTGATGTATTGAGGACTGTGTTGGAATTGCAAGCTATTACTTTGTCTGTATATGGGAGGTAGGGGGTCTCCTGGTCCTGCTTGTAGGCCTGGGGGGGTTCTGAAGCAAAGCATGCAATCAGTGTCATGATAGACGGAACCACCTTAAAGCAAGGTGGGGTGAGTTGTGCCTCACTGCCCTAGGGAGCAGCCTGTTTTCTCTCCCTCTCTTTTGGAGTTCTTGTGTGTTCTTGTACTGAATCCTAAGAAATAATATTGCGTGCCATTGCAGACTTCCAGCAAGAGTATTTGTCTTGATCTAATTTGTCTGTGTGTATGCTGTGAACATAGCATTCTCCAGGCACCTCATGCATGTGTATCCAGCAGAGCAGAGCACATTCAGCAAAGGGACATGGTGGTACCAAATCCAAAGCCACTCCAGAGGAGAGAAAGGAGCCCACGCTCAGGCTAGGAAGAGAAAGGGTTGGGGATATTTCCTGTGGTGTATTGCCTTCTGGTGGAGACTCAGTGTAACTGCAATGTGCGTGCCTGTGAACAGGGCTAATGAAAGTCATGAGGTTTCACAGCAGCTGAGAGTTCCATACGTGAGACTGAGTCTGTGCCTATTCCAGGGTGCCGGGGAGTTACTGTTTAACGAAAGCAGCTTTCGGAGACTTTAGACTCCATACTTCCTGGAGAACGTGTAACCCTTCCCTCCGTTCCAAGTGGCCAGAGGAGGGTGGGAGAGCAAGTGGGGATGGAGAAGTTGTGTTGTGATGTTGCATCAGGACATTGAGTGGCAATGATGAGATGCCCTCACACTCTGCTGCCATGAAAGGTTGATGTGGTGCAGTTATTTTGTGTCTCAGATGGCAAAGTGGCCCCCTGCCAAGAGACAGCATGGTCCAGTGGGGAGGGAACTGGACTCGGACTCAGAAGATATGGCCTGTATTCTCACCTTATCCACTGAGCTGCTGTGTGTGCTGGGCACGTAACTTCACTTATCTGTGCCTCTAGTTCCCCTCCTGACCATTCTCCATCTTTTTGATTTAGCCTGTAAGCTCTTTGAGGCAGGAAGTGTTTGTACAGCACCTGGCACACTTGGAGTCCTTGGGCACAACTGCAATACAGATAATAACCTTGGCTATGTGACACTATGGAGTTTCACCCAGGCCAGTAAGGGGTTGTGTCACTGCCTGCCCTGTAACCCTGGGTGCCTCTGTGCTGTTTAGCGTTGGCTAGGAGCCCAGATACCAGCCACCAGCTCACAGAACAATGGCCTCATCCTGGCTTCCACCAGCCTGGCTACTCCTGGCAGGGTGACCCCAACACCTCTTCCAATCCCAAGTGTCCCCTGCAGCATCCAGTGCCTGATACTAGACGCTCACAGAGGTAACACCACGTTCACTGCCTCCAAACAGCCAGTGCACCCACCAGCTTGTTAGCTCAGCCGGGGTTATTCATTCCACCTTAATACACGGCACGGAGATGGTTTGTAGTACAACTAAGAATACGGTTATTAACAAAGAACATCATTCTAGGTGATTTCAAGCAAGTGTGAAAGGGATACGAAAGGGTTACAAACAGAACAATAATAATACACTTTCTCCTGTCTAAAGCTTAATATCAGCAAGCTGTGTCACTAACATTTGCCTAACATTGCTTCTTGCTCACAGCATGTTGCCAGCATTCTCCAGCTTCTTTAGCAGGAGGAATTGTCTTTCACAGGTACAAAACTTGGTTTGTTTATTGTCTCAGGTGATGAATCCCCCAAAGTCTTTCAGTCTTGTATCCCCCAAATGTATCTTCATCTTTGAAGTCGGGAAGCCCTCCTGGGGGCTCAGCTTTCTGTGTCCCCCAAGGAGCCCACGCCAGGTTAATGTTGCAGTCTTTTGGGTTTGCAATGCAAATGACCTTCCTGAAGTCTCAATGCAAAATGAATAGCTCATTGTCCCAATCTCTGGTCACACCTGCCTTGATTTGCAATTGAGCCAAAGAGGTATTTGCCTTTTTTCTCCTTTTCATGGAAAAAAACCCTTGTTTTTCTCCTTTGTATTTTTACAGACTCTAAACCGTAATATTGGAGAGTATCCATAATTTCACATACAGCGTGGTTACATTCATTTCACAGTGATATTAGTGGCCAGTGTGGTGGTAGTTTTTGAATGATATATTACAAGGCACTGTTTAAATAAATATCATGACAACAGTGTGCAAGGGGTACTGAGCGTGTCAGACCTGCTGCGTTACATACCAGGGAGACCTTTGCCATCTGGCATGGGGTGCCCCTCAGGTGCCAGGCTGTTATAGGCTCAGCACAGCTCCTGTATATTTATATAGCTGCTGTCAGTCAGAAGAACATCTGTTTGTTTCTAATTGGGATGTTTCCCAAGCACATGTGGGTAGCAAGGAGCCTTCGTATGTTTCTGATCTTAAGAGAGAACGTCTTCGGAATATAGGCTGTTGTCATGGGATAATGCATCTCCTGCTGACACGCCAACGCAGAGGCAGTGCTGAGAGGTATTTTCCAAGCAGGAGACTCTCGTCCTCTGACAGAGCTTCTGTACTAATGATACTAAATGATTGATGCTTCAGATTTAATCATTTGCTTCGTTGGACAGTGCTGGCGTGTTAGTGACACATGCTGCAAGCCTGCTCCATCCTCATTGGCTAAGATGCACAACCAGTCTCTTATCTAAGCCAAACATCAGACCATCTAGAGAGCAATGGGACAGGGTTGCCTCTTCAGCACCCCCTTGTGGCCAGTCAAGGCATGATTTACCCAGCTGCAGGTCTCCGCTGGTAGGTTGCTGTCTCTGTGAGGTCCAAAGTAGCGGTGTTTTGGCTCTCTGGCCAAGGCATGCTTCAGTCCTACCCCTTCTGGACATATAATCAGAAAAGCCATTCTAGGAGAGCCTACATGGTGTGTTCACCAGCACTAAAACCTTAAACTGATTGCTAACGATTCATAGGGAGTTTTTTATGTCTGGACCCATCCAGGTCTCTCATGTAAACAGCTCAATGCAAGGGCTCAAGTGTCCAATCTGAAAAGCCCTCATGTGGGAGGAATAGCCAAGAATTGCAGCCTTGTGGCCAAGCACAGTGTTGTGTCCTGCAGCATCCTGTGTATTCTTTCGAGCAAGTGTTTCCAAAAGGCACCTGAATTCAGAAGGTCTGATTGACACAGGACAGACAGGCCATTCATCCCACTCTGGTGGGCACCTCCACTCCTCGAATTAAAGGAGTTGTGTTACATGAAGGTACCAAGTTGATCTAATTAATGCCTTCTCAAACACTATTCAAGGCAAAGCTACTGTACATTATAGCACACACTAAACTGAAAGCCCAATGGGGATCCGAGGCTATAATTTGTCCTACTAAAATGGAGTTAAAGGTGTTGAACTGTGTCTGTACTGGGGCTTGCCTGCACCTGGAGTTGTTCCTGATGAACTCCATGTGAGGACACACTCATTCCAGAATAGAAGTGTCTTGTTCCTCTTTCTTTGGCCTGGTCTACACTACGAGTTTAGGTCGACTTTAGCCGCGTTAAATCGACTTAAGCCTGGACACGTTTACACTACGAAGCCCTTTCTTTCGACTTAAAGGGCCCTTTAAACCGGTTTCTTAACACCACCTCGACAAGGGGATTAGCGATAAAATCGGCCTTAGGGG
>NW_020685352.1:0-4901 GCF_002925995.2 Terrapene triunguis
TATGGGGAGAAGGTGACCAGCCCTCTGTGGAGAAAGAAGTGGTTCGGGACTATTTAGAAAAACTGGACGTGCACAAGTCCATGGGGCCAGATGCGCTGCATCCGAGGGTGCTAAAGGAGTTGGCGGATGAGATTGCAGAGCCATTAGCCATTATTTTTGAAAACTCATGGTGATCGGAGGAGGTCCCGGATGACTGGAAAAAGGCTAATGTAGTGCCCATCTTTAAAAAAGGGAAGAAGGAAGATCCGGGGAACTGCAGGCCAGTCAGCCTCACCTCAGTCCCTGGAAAAATCATGGAGGAAGTCCTCAAGGAATCAATTATGAAACACTTAGAGGAGAGGAAAGTGATCAGGAGCAGTCAGCATGGATTCACCAAGGGGAAGTCGTGCCTGACTAACCTAATTGCCTTCTATGATGAGATAACTGGCTCTGTGGATGAGGGGAAAGCAGTGGATGTGTTATTCCTTGACTTTAGCAACGTTTTTGATACGGTTTCCCACAGTATTCTTGCCGCCAAGTTAAAGAAGTATGGGCTGGATGAATGGACTGTAAGGTGGATAGAAAGCTGGCTAGATCATCAGGCTCAACGGGTAGTGATCAGTGGCTCCATGTCTAGTTGGCAGCCGGTTTCAAGCGGAGTGCCCCAAGGGTCGGTCCTGGGGCCGGTTTTGTTTAATATCTTTATTAATGATCTGAAGGATGGTGTGGACTGCACTCTCAGCAAGTTTGCAGATGACACTAAACTGGGAGGCATGGTAGATACACTAGATGGTAGGGATCGGATACAGAGGGACCTAGACAAATTAGAGGATTGGGCCAAAAAAAACCTGATGAGGTTCAACAAGGACAAGTGCAGAGTCCTGCACTTAGGACGGAAGAATCCCATGCACTGCTACAGACTAGGGACCGAATGGCTAGGTAGCAGTTCTGCAGAAAAGGACCTAGGGGTCACAGTGGACGAGAAGCTGGATATGAGTCAACAGTGTGCTCTTGTTGCCAAGAAGGCTAACGGCATTTTGGGCTGTATAAGTAGGGGCATTGCCAGCAGGTCGAGGAACGTGATCGTTCCCCTTTATTCGACATTGGTGAGGCCTCATCTGGAGTACTGTGTCCAGTTTTGGGCCCCACACTACAAGAAGGATGTGGAAAAATTGGAAAGAGTCCAGCGGAGGGCAACAAAAATGATTAGGGGTCTAGAGCACATGACTTATGAGGAGTGGCTGCGGGAACTGGGATTGTTTAGTCTCCAGAAGAGAAGAATGAGGGGGGATTTGATAGCTGCTTTCAACTACCGAGCGGCGAACTTTCAACTGTTCGAGCGGCGAACAGCAGAGGCTAACAGAGGGAGTTTGCCTGGGAGCTGTCCGAGAGGAGGTACGCTAAGTGCTGCATTAGGGGGGCTGTGTTGGTGAGTATCTGAGGGCACGTCTTCACTACGCGCCGGATCGGCGGGTAGCAATCGGTCTATCGGGGATCGACTTATCGCTTCTAGTGAAGACGCGATAAAATCAATCCCTGATGGCTCTGCCGTCGACTCCGGAAATCCACCGCGGCAAGAGGCAGTAGCGGAGTCGACGGCGGCGCGGCAGCGGTCGACTTGCCGCCGTCCTCACAGCCAGGTAAGTCGACCTAAAATACGCCACTTCAGCTACGCTATTCACGTAGCTGAAGTTGCGTATCTTAGGTTGACCCCCCCGCTGTAGTGTAGACCTAGCCTGAGTGTCTGTTGCTGGGACAGTTTGTCAGTTTGACCGTGTGCTTGATTGCTTGCTTGTTTGTTTGAAAAGTGTGAATTGGGAGTGCTTTGTTCCAGGTGGGCCTTGAGTGGGCCTGACTGGTATATAAGGGCAGTCAGCAGCGAACCAGATGAGCGGTGAACAGCAGAGGCTAACAGAGGGAGTTCGCCTGGGGAGAGCTCACTGAGGCTTTCATCTGTGGGTTTCTCTGACTAGTTACTGCAACAGCTGAGGAAGCTCTTAAGAGGAAGGTGATATGGAAGGTGAGCGATCAGCTGTTGTAACCTGCACAGGTTGTGCCATGTTTGTCTTTCTTCCACAGGACAGAAGCGACTTTGTACAAAGTGCAAGCTGGTCTCCATATTGGAAGAGACGGTTCGAGGTCTGGAGAAACGAGTATCGACTCTGCGTTGCATAAGGGAAAATGAAGATTTCCTGGACAGACGTCAGGAGATGCTTCTACGGCCACAATGTTCTGAAGATTCAGAGCAGGTGCAGCAGGGACAGAAGATTGGTGAAGAAGTTTGGCAGCATGTGACCTCCAGAAGGAGAAAGAGGAGCGTCCATGTACCAGCAATGGAGATACAGGTGAGCAATCATTTCCATGTTCTCTCTACAGGTACTAATGCAGAGAGTGGACTAGATGACACATCTGAAGGAAGGGAGCAGAAGGAGACTCCACCAATTGGAAGGCAAAAGATGCACTGTCCTAGGGATGAGGGTTCCACAACCACCACTCCCAAGAGGAGGAGGAGGGTGGTGGTGGTCGGGGACTCCCTCCTCAGGGGGACTGAGTCATCTATCTGCCGCCCCGACCGGGAAAACCGAGAGGTCTGCTGCTTGCCAGGAGCTAGGATACACGATGTGACAGAGAGACTGCCGAGACTCATCAAGCCCTTGGATCGCTACCCCTTCCTGCTTCTCCACAGAACCAATGATACTGCCAAGAATGACCTTGAGCGGATCACTGCAGACTACGTGTCTCTGGGAAGAAGGATAAAGGAGTTTGAGGCGCAAGTGGTGTTCTCGTCCATCCTCCCTGTGCAAGGAAAAGGCCTGGGTAGAGACCGTCGAATTGTGGAAGTCAACGAATGGCTACGCAGGTCATAGAATCATAGAATATCAGGGTTGGAAGGGACCTCAGGAGGTCATCTAGTCCAACCCCCTGCTCAAAGCAGGACCAATTCCCAACTAAATCATCCCAGCCAGGGCTTTGTCAAGCTGGGCCTTAAAAACCTCCAAGGAAGGAGACTCCACCACCACCCTAGGTAACGCATTCCAGTGCTTCACCACCCTCCTACTGAAATAGTGTTTCCTAATATCCAACCTAGACCTCCCCCACTGCAACTTGAGACCATTGCTCCTTGTTCTGTCATCTGCCACCACTGAGAACAGCCGAGCTCCATCCTCTTTGGAACCCCCCTTCAGGTAGTTGAAAGCAGCTATCAAATCCCCCCTCATTCTTCTCTTCTGGAGACTAAACAATCCCAGTTCCCTAAGCCTCTCCTCATAAGTCATGTGCTCTAGACCCCTAATCATTTTTGTTGCCCTCCGCTGGACTCTTTCCAATATTTCCACATCCTTCTTGTAGTGTGGGGCCCAAAACTGGACACAGTACTCCAGATGAGGCCTCACCAATGTCACATAAAGGGGAACGATCACGTCCCTCGATCTGCTGGCAATGCCCCTACTTATACAGCCCAAAATGCCATTAGCCTTCTTGGCAACATGAGCACACTGTTGACTCATATCCAGCTTCTCGTCCTTTTCTGCAGAACTGCTACCTAGCCATTCGGTCCCTAGTCTGTAGCAGTGCATAGGATTCTTCCGTCCTAAGTGCAGGACTCTGCACTTGTCCTTGTTGAACCTCATCAGGTTTCTTTTGGCCCAATCCTCCAATTTGTCTAGGTCCCTCTGTATCTGATCCCTACCCTCCAGCGTATCTACCACGCCTCCCAGTTTAGTGTCATCTGCCTAGCACTGCTCCTTCTTGGAACACCATCCCATGGTCGAAGAATCCAAAGCCTTCTCTTCGACACCACCTGTCCATCCAGATGGAGATGAGGGTTCCACAGCCACCACTCCCAAGAGGAGGAGGAGGGTGGAGGACCACCTGTCCATCCTTCTCGTCCATCCTCCCTGTGCAAGGAAAAGGCCTGGGTAGAGACCGTCGAATCGTGGAAGTCAACGAATGGCTACGCAGGTGGTGTCGGAGAGAAGGCTTTGGATTCTTCGACCATGGGATGGTGTTCCAAGAAGGAGGAGTGCTGGGCAGAGACGGGCTCCACCTAACGAAGAGAGGGAAGAGCATCTTCGCCAGCAGGCTGGCTAACCTAGTGAGGAGGGCTTTAAACTAGGTTCACCGGGGGAAGGAGACCAAAGCCCTGAGGTAAGTGGGGAAATGGGATCCTGGGAGGAAGCACAAGCAGGAGAGCGCAAGAGGGGAGGACTCCTGTCTCATACTGAGAAAGAGGGACGATCAATGAGTTATCTTAAGTGCCTATACACAAATGCAAGAAGCCTGGGAAACAAGCAGGGAGAACTGGAAGTCCTGGCACAGTCAGGGAACTATGATGCGATTGGAATAACAGAGACTTGGTGGGATAACTCACATGACTGGAGTACTGTCATGGATGGATATAAACTGTTCAGGAAGGACAGGCAGGGCAGAAAAGGTGGGGGAGTTGCATTGTATGTAAGAGAGGAGTATGACTGCTCAGAGCTCTGGTATGAAACTGCAGAAAAACCTGAGTGTGTCTGGATAAAGTTGAGAAGTGTGAGCAACAAGGGTGATGTCCTGGTCGGAGTCTGCTATAGACCACCAGACCAGGGGGATGAGGTGGACGAGGCTTTCTTCTGGCAATTAGCAGAAGTTGCTAGATTGCAGGCCCTGGTTCTCATGGAAGACTTTAATCACCCTGATATCTGCTGGGAGAGCAATACAGCGGTGCACAGACAATCCAGGAAGTTTTTGGAAAGTGTAGGGGACAATTTCCTGGTGCAAGTGCTGGAGGAACCAACTAGGGGCAGAGCTTTTCTTGACCTGCTGCTCACAGGGAAGAATTAGTAGGGGAAGCAAAAGTGGATGGGAACCTGGGAGGCAGTGACCATGAGATGGTCGAGTTCAGGATCCTGACACAAGGAAGAAAGGAGAGCAGCAGAATA
>NW_020685353.1:0-2330 GCF_002925995.2 Terrapene triunguis
AGATATCAGGGTGATTAAAGTCTCCCATGAGAACCAGGGCCTGCGATCTAGCAACTTCTGCTAGTTGCCAGAAGAAAGCCTCGTCCACCTCATCTCCCTGGTCTGGTGGTCTATAGCAGACTCCGACCACGACATCACCCTTGTTGCTCACACCTCTCAACTTTATCCAAAGACTCTCAGGTTTTTCTGCAGTTTCATACCGGAGCTCTGAGCAGTCATACTCCTCTCTTACATACAATGCAACTCCCCCACCTTTTCTGCCCTGCCTGTCTTCCTGAACAGTTTATATCCATCCATGACAGTACTCCAGTCATGTGAGTTATCCCACCAAGTCTCTGTTATTCCAATTGCATCGTAGTTCCCTGACTGTGCCAGGACTTCCAATTCTCCCTGCTTGTTTCCCAGGCTTCTTGCATTTGTGTATAGGCACTTAAGATAACTCATCTATCGTCCCTTTCTCTCAGTATGAGACAGGAGTCCTCCCCACTTGCGCTCTCTACCTGCTTGTGCTTCCTCCCAGGATCCCATTTCCCCACTTACCTCAGGGCTTTGGTCTCCTTCCCCCGGTGAACCTAGTTTAAAGCCCTCCTCACTAGGTTAGCCAGCCTGCTATCACCCTGATTGGTCAAATCTCCCCTCGGGGCAGTCCTTTTGGGACGAAACCCATCCTGATTGGTAGAGAGTGGTGGGAGGAGTTCTTAGAGGGGTCACATGACACACCTTGCTTCCAGTCATGTGGCCACCTTGACCCCAGAAGTAACAGTCCCATGGGGCGGGACTTCCAGTGACAGGTGGGATGGACTACGGGTCAAGGGGTGGGGCTTAAGGGTTAAGGAGCGGTGGTAAGGGTTTGATTGATGGAAGGGCTCTTATAGTACTGCCGGGTATCCGAGTCAAGAATGGTGGAGTAGGTCCAGGGATGGAGGTTGGTTAAAGGAACCCCTGCATTTTCAGTCATTTCCATTGCACAACTCCAGTAGGGGCAGAACCGGGCCAGGCTCATGTAGTGAGGCCATGGTTCACACCTGGTGTGATCTGGCCACTTACTTGCGGAGAGCCTGCTTTTATGCAAAAAGTTGCACAACCTGATGTCACATGCTGCATCTGATAATTAGGTCCAGTGGTAGGCGCCTAGGTCACAGCGAGGTGCAGGATGGCACCTAGGCTAAGAGTGGTACTAGAATCAAGGTCCAGGGACACACCAGGATCAAAACCGAGATCAGAGTCCATCAACAAAGCAGAAACAGAACCAGAGCCAGTGTCCAAGTCCAGGCCATTACCCCCGGCTGTGAATCTCACAATTGTTGGCTCACAGGAAATCTGCAAAGGTTTTCATCAAACTTCATCTGCGAGGATTTCCAATCTAACACTCATTTGGGCAAGGGACAAATGGAAGACAGATTTCAAAACACACTATGGACATTTTAACTGTCTGATATGCCATTGGAGCTAACTAACGGTCCCCTGACCTTGCAACCCTTCATCAGAGATGTATTTGGGGACAGTGTCATCTATTCAGGTGACATACTCCTCTTTTTGGAGAACCCAGAGCAGCACACACACCTCATCCGAACCTGGAGAGGTTTCAGCAGCGTGGTCTCAACACAGAATTGGAAAAGCGTACCTCCAGCCAACTCTCCACGGAGTTTTTGGGGTACATCCTCTCCCCAGAAGGTGTTACGATTGATGCAAATAAGGTGGAAGCCATTCATAAATGGGACAAAGTTTGAAGTCCTCAAGAAGAGCAGCGCTTCCTAGACATCACCAGCTTTACTGCTGCGTCGGCCCAGGGTTCTCAGAGCCAGTAACCCCCACGAGAGCTCTCCTCCACAAAATGGCCGCATTCGTTTGGTCACCCAAGTTCCAACAAGCCCGCAAACAGCTCAGAATTGCCTTCACCACTGCATCTATTCTGACGCACAGCATTCATCGTGGAAGTAGACGCATCTACTTTGACTACCAGGGCCTGCTTTATTTGGTGTTGCCAGATGTGGGCCGAAATTCAGACTTAGCTTGACTCACGTGACTTCTGCGCTTTCACCAAGGCACCACGCACCTAATTTCTTGGCATCTCAGGCCTCTGGAGACCCTGCTCCATCCATGGCAGCCATTGCCAGGAATTTCACTCATTCAAATGGCCACATGATGGAACTGACTCTCATAGATCACCTGATCAAGATGGCGTGCTTCATCCCTCTTGATAGACTGGAAAAACATTCTCAGCTAATTTGTTCACCATGACAATTCCAGTCAATTGAGAAGAACAATTGGAAGAAGGATTGTAGTATGGTCTATGTGTTACTGCCTTGATTTGTGTATCACAAATGTTG
>NW_020685354.1:0-1074 GCF_002925995.2 Terrapene triunguis
GGTGTCCCTAGCCTCTGTTTGCCAGAAGCTGGGAATGAGCGACAGGGAATGGATCCACTTGATGATTCCCTGTTCTGTTCATTCCCTCTGGGGCACCTGGCATGTTCAGAATACTCCGGCCTCTTCCAACCCAATTGCTTCGCTTCTGGGATGTTGAACCGGAAATGGCTGAAGCAACATTTGATTCAGTGTATAGCTCTGTTTGAGTAAGAGATACTGCACAGTACAGACATAAAAAGAGAGGGGGCTGCCAACTGGACACGGCTCTGCGGTAGTGACAGGATTCATTAGCATTTCTTACCTCCTTTTTTCAAGACTTCAGAAGAGCAGAGAGAGAGAGAGATGGAAACTGCATTTTACAGCAACATAACATAAGAACATAAGAATGGCTGTACTGGGTCAGACCAAAGGTCCATCTAGCCCAGTATCCTGTCTACCGACAGTGGCCAATGCCAGGTGCCCCAGAGGGAGTGAACCCAACAGACAATGATCAAGTGATCTCTCTCCTGCCATCCATCTCCACCCTCTGACAAACAGGGGATAGGGACACCATTCCTTACCCCTCCTGGCTAATATCCATTAACAGACTTAACCCCCATGAATTTATCCAGTTCTCTTTTAAACGCTGTTATAGTCCTAGCCTTCACAACCTCCTCAGGCAAGGAGTTCTGCAAGTTGACTGTGCACTGTGTGAAGAACTTCCTTTTATTTGTTTTAAACCTGCTGCCCATTAATTTAATTTGGTGGCCCCTAGATCTTGTATTATGGGAACAAGTAAATAACTTTTCCTTATTTACTGTCTCTCACTCATGATTGTATAGATGTCTATCATATCCCCCCTTAGTCTCCTCTTTTCCAAGCTGAAAAATCCTAGCCTCTTTACTCTCTCCTCATATGGGACCCATTCCAAACCCCCAATCATTTTAGTTGCCCTTCTCTGAACCTTTTCTAATGCTAGTATCTCTTTTTTGAGATGAGGAGACTACATCTGTACGCAGTCAGGGCCGGCTCTAACTTTTTTGCAGCCCCAAGCAGCAAAAAAAAGTGCCGCCCCACCGTAACACCCCCCCCCCC
>NW_020685354.1:1174-4592 GCF_002925995.2 Terrapene triunguis
AACACCCCCCGCTGAGCACCGCCCCGCGCTGCCCCCCCCGCCACCCCAAGATTGGCCGCCCCTTACCAGGTGCCGTCCCAAGCACGAGCTTGGTTGGCTGGTGCCTGGAGCTGGCCCTCTACGCAGTATTCAAGATGTGGGCGTACCATGGATTTATATAAGGGCAATAAGATATTCTCCATCTTATTCTCTATCCCCTTTTTAATGATTCCTAACATCCTGTTTGCTTTTTTGATTGCCGCTGCACACTGCATGGACATCTTTAGAGAACTATCCATGATGTCTCCAAGATCTTTTTCCTGATTCATTGTAACTAAATTAGCCCCCATCATATTGTATGTATACCTGGGGTTATTTCTTCCAATGTGCATTACTTTACATTTATTCACATTAAATTTCATTTGCCATTTTGTTGCTGTAGTGGGGTGGTCACCTGCTTCTGCCCTGAAGGACTTAAAACAGCCCTGGGAGAGGGATGTGGCGGGGAAAAGCTGGGCTGATTGGGGGAAGCAGCCACAGCTGGGGCCATGCCCCAATCAGACCACAGCTGGCCCTATAAGAGGACTCAGGGCCAGAGACTGTAAGAGTCTCTCTTTAGCTGTAGAGAGAGAAGGACCTGGCTGTTGGGGAGTGGAGCAGAGCAGGGTACCTAGAGTGGAGCAGGGCTGGGGAAAGGCCAGAGGAGCTGGGGGTCTTGCTAAAGGCCAGGAAAGGTACTGGGGCTACAGAAGTGTAGCCTGGAAATAGGTAGAGGCAGCTGGTTCAACCCCCCTTGCCAATGATGAGTGGTTTAACAACTGCAGTCTGCCCCAGTGAGCGGGGGCTAGATGGTGACTGGCAGTAGACGCTGAGGCAAGGTGGGGAGAGAGGGTTGGGGGTTCCCCTGGGTGGGGAGACCCAGATTGTGGGTTACTGCTAGGGGCAGAACCCTGACATAGAGGCACACCGGGATCTGGGAGGGACACGGGGGCCAGCAGTAGGTGAGACACGGGCCTGCAGAGGGTGCTCTGGGCTGGAAGAGCTAATTCCCAGGATGACCAGCAGGAGGTGCCATGCAGGTGAGTCCTCGCATCGCTACAGTTGCTCAATCACTTAGTTTTGTGAAATCTTTTTGAAGTTCTTCACAGTCTGCTTTGGACTTAACTATCTTTAGCAGTTTAGTATCATCTGCAAACTTTGCCACCTCACTTTTTATCCCTTTCTCCAGATCATTTATCAATAAGTTGAATAGGATTGGTCCTAGGACTGACCCTTGGGGAACACCACTAGTTACCCCTCTCCATTCTGAAAATTTACCATTTATTCCTACCCTTTGTTCCCTGTCTTTTAACCAGTCCTCAATCCATGAAAGGATCTTCCCTCTTATCCCATGACAACTTAATTTATGAAAGAGCCTTTGGTGAGGGACCTTGTCAAAGGCTTTCTGGAAATCTAAGTACACTATGTCCACTGGATCCCCCTTGTCCACATGTTTGTTGACCCCTTCAAAGAACTCTAATAGATTAGTAAGACACGATTTCCCTTTACAGAAACCATGTTGACTATTGCTCAACAGTTTATGTTTTTCTATGTGTCTGACAATTTTATTCTTAACTATTGTTTCGACTAATTTGCCCGGTACCGATGTTAGACTTACCGGTCTGTAATTGCCGGGATCACCTCTAGAGCCCTTTTTTAATATTGGCATTACATTAGCTATCTTCCAGTCACTGGGTACAGAAGCTGATTTAAAGGACAGGTTACAAACCATAGTTAATAGTTCTGCAACTTCACATTTGAGTTCTTTCAGAACTCTTGGGTGAATGCCATCTGGTCCCGGTGACTTGTTACTGTTAAGTTTATCAATTAATTCCAAAATCTCCTCTAGTGACACTTCAATCTGTGACAATTCCTCAGATTTGTCACCTACAAAAGCTGACTCAGGTTTGGGAATCTCCCTAACATCCTCAGCCGTGAAGACTGAAGCAAAGAATCCATTTAGTTTCTCCCCAATGACTTTATCGTCTTTAAGCGCTCCTTTTGTATCTCGATCATCAAGGAGCCCCACTGGTTGTTTAGCAGGCTTCCTGCTTCTGATGTACTTAAAAAACATTTTGTTATTACCTTTTGAGTTTTTGGCTAGCGTTTCTTCAAACTCCTTTTGGCTTTTCTTATTACATTTTTACACTTAATTAGGCAGTGTTTATGTTCCTTTCTATTTACCTCACTAGGATTTGACTTCCACTTTTTAAAAGATGCCTTTATATCTCCCACTGCTTCTTTTACATGGTGGTTAAGCCACGGTGGCTCTTTTAGTTCTTTTACTGTGTTTTTTAATTTGGGGTATACATTTAAGTTGTGCCTCTATAATGGTGTCTTTGAGCCCACGAAAGTTTATGCTCAAATTTGTTAGTCTCTAAGGTGCCACAAGTACTTCTGTTCTTTCTTCTAAAGGAAAGTTCATTGCCAGACATTTCCAGTGGGAAACCATCTTCCCTTAAAGGAGCCGAATGCAAAATATCTCTGGCTTCAAAGCTGTAAGATCACCCGCGTTTCAGTAGCAACAATAAACGAACAAAACTAACCTAGCCCCTCCCCCCACTCTCCTTCCCTTTAGAAACCGCGACTCCGCTATGGAAGCCAGAACTTCTGCTCCCCCGTATCCCTGTGCAGCTCAGACAAGAGCCCGACAGAGGGCGCTGCCGCACCGACAGGAACGCTCCAGAAATTAGACACTTTCTGGAGTTTCTAGACATCTAGTTCTCTCTCCATCTCCTCCGCACGCCGCACCCCCGCCCCCTCCCGGGCCCTGCCAGACTTTTTAGCAGCTCAGTGGAAAGGCAGCTACCAACCAAACACAGAGAGATTTCATGCTTGACGCCAGGAGTCACTCTGTTTAATTTGGAGAGGAAGCAGCGTTCCCGGATTCCTTCAGCCCTCAGAAGACAGGTCGGCTTCCCTCTGAGGGGAAAGAGACTAATTCGTTTCTTCTGACACTGCTGGGGGCGGGGGGGGGGGGTGCCTGAGTGGAGAGAAAACGGAGCCGCCCCGTGCAGAAGCGCAGAGACACCGAATCTTCATTGAGAGGATGCTTAAAACCCTGGTCTCCACGCTTGTGCTGATCCTTGCTTTGAGTGAGTCAGATTCCCATGTGGCATTTCTGGGCATTATTCCCGCCCCCCCTCCTTAAATTATTAATTTTCGCCTGTGTCCGGGTGTCCTTCTCGATGACGCTTCACGCTGCTGCTGATAGTTTCCCTGTCTGTGTCTGGGGGATTTTTCATGCTCTGTTTTTATTATTTTTCCTCCCAGGCGGAGCGGTGGACACGAAGGTTTCTCAGCCTGCTGCGCTGTCTTTCCTAGCGGGGGGCAGGGCTGACCTCCCCTGTAACCAGTGTCGCTGCCTACGACAGAGTTATTTGGTACTATCAGAGCCCCG
>NW_020685355.1:0-380 GCF_002925995.2 Terrapene triunguis
ACACACACACAGCCTCACACACACACACAACCTCACAGCCCGACACACATACACACACACAACCTCACACAGCCAGACACACACACAACCTCACATTGACACACAGCTCAACACACACAGCTTCACACACAGCCCGACACACATACACACACAACCTCACAGCCCGACACACACACACACAGCCAGACACACACACAACCTCACACAGCCGGACACACACAACCTCACATTGACACACACCCAGAAACACACAGCTTCACCCACAGCCCAACACACACACACACACACACACACACACAACCTCACACACACAGCCTGACATACACACACAAGCTCACATTGACACACAGCCAGACACACACAGCTTCACACACAGCCCG
>NW_020685355.1:390-2471 GCF_002925995.2 Terrapene triunguis
ACACAGCCAGACACACACAGCTTCACACACAGCCCGACACACACACAAACTCACAGAGCCAGACACACACAACCTCACATTGACACAGTCCCACACACACACACACACACACAGCCTGACACTCTCAGCCTCCCCCACACACAGAATCTCACATTGACACACAGCAGACACACACTCAACCTCACACACACAGAGCCACACATGGCTACACACCCAAACACCCACACAACCTCACACCAATACCCAGAGACACACACACAACCTCACACTGACCCCCCCCACACACACCGACACATGGACAGACACAGCTGGCTTGTCTCACATACTCAGTGTCACCGCGTCTCTCTCGCACACATGTGTTCGTGTGCACTCGTGTCAGACACTCCAACAGCGTCACACACACACCACACCCCCACAACTCCCCCTCCCCGCCCATTAGAAGTGGGTCAGAACTGTGCATTTATTGCTTTAAACTTCACTGCCAGACCCACAAACCTGCCCCACTCCCACCCCGATGGGCACAGAACCAGAACTGGGCCCCACATCCAAACTCCTGCTGCCGGAGTCCAAACCGGGGCCCTGCCAGCAGAACCACCATCGAAGTGAGAACCTGACCCAGAACCGAGACCAGAACCGGGCTCAGACCCAGAACCGGGCTCAGACCCAGAACCGAGACCAGAACTGGCCTGAGACCCAGAACCGGCCTGAGACCCAGAACCGAGACCAGAACCAGAACCGGCCTCAGACCCAGAACCGAGACCAGAACTGGCCTCAGATCCAGAACCGGCCTCAGACCCAGAACCGGTACCGGAACCGGCACCAGAACCGGCCTCAGACCCAGAACCGAGACCAGAACTGGCCTGAGACCCAGAACCGAGACCAGAACCAGAACCGGCCTGAGACCCAGAACCGAGACCAGAACGAGAACCGGCCTCAGACCCAGAACCGGCACCAGAACCGGCCTCAGACCCAGAACTGAGACCAGAACCGGCCTCAGACCCAGATCCGGTACCAGGACTTAAACCAGACCAGAACCTAATCCTGATGCCAGGACTGATCCCAGGGCCTGAAGCAGAACCCACATCAGAACCAGAAGCTGATCCAGAATCAGAACTAGCACCTGTATGAGAACCGGAACCACATCTAGAACCAGCAGGAGACCTTGAGCCTGACCCAGAACCAGGATCTAACCCAGAACCAGCGCCAGAACCGACACCGAACCTTGACCCCGAACCCGTATCAGACCCCGAACCCGTATCAGACCCAGAACCGAGATCTAACCCCAAGGCGGCGCCAGAACCAGAACTAAAACCCTCACCCCTATCGGACCCAGAACCAGGCTCTGCTCCAGACCTGATGCCCGGATCCAACCCAAACCACGGCTGAAGACCCCAATAACCTCTCACTCACTCCCCCGCAGATTTGGCTGCAGGCCCTGAACTTCCCCCTCCCACCACTAGGGGGCCCCCCCTCCAGTGCAGCCACATTCGGGGGGTCCCCCCAGCATAGCCTGAGCCCCTCCCCTGCCGACCCCCCACATAATGGGTCAGTATAATGGGGCCACCCAGGAGCAAGGAATGAACATCCACAGCCCCTCGTGTTCGCCCCCCCCCCCCCCCCGGGTCCCGGAGCGGAGGAGGGGGAGGGGGGGCGGGGGGGGGGGGCACCATACGCCCCAGCATCACCCGGGGCTGGGGAATCTGCCCCCCCCCACCCCAGCCTCGCGTGTGCCCTCTGTGTGTCCGTCCGTCTGTGCGTCCGAACGCATCCCTCCGTCCATCCGCGCCCCTCCGTCAGTCTGATCTCATCTCTCCATCCCTCCTTCCATCCATCCACCCATCCGCACCCCTCCATCCCTCCATGCCCCTCTGTCAGTCTGATCTCATCTCTCCATCCCTCCTTCCATCCATCCACCCATCCGCACCCCTCCATCCCTCCGTCCATCCGCGCCCCTCTGTCAGTCTGATCTCATCTCTCCATCCCTCCTTCCATCCATCCACCCATCCGCACCCCTCCATCCCTCCGTCCATCCGCGCCCCTCTGTCAGTCTGATCTCATCTCTCCATCCCTCCTTCCATCCA
>NW_020685356.1:0-5762 GCF_002925995.2 Terrapene triunguis
GAGAGACTGCTGAGCTGGAATTGATATGCAAACTAGACACAATCAACACAGGATTAAATAAAGACTGGGAATGGCTGAGCCATTACAAACATTGAATCTATTTCCCCTTGTAAGTATTTTCACACTTGCTTCTTATCAAACTGTCTGTACTGAGCCATCTTGATTATCACTTCAAAAGTTTTTTTTCTCTTACTTAATTGGCCTCTCAGAGTTGGTAAGACAACTCCCACCTGTTCATGCTCTCTGTATGTGTGTGTATATATATCTCCTCAATATATGTTTCACTCTATATGCATCCGAAGAAGTGGGTTGTAGCCCACGAAAGCTTATGCTCTAATCAATTTGTTAGTCTCTAAGGTGCCACAAGTACTCCTGTTCTTTTTTTACTGATGGAAGAGATTATGGCCACATTCTTCCAAATTGCCAATAAAACTTGCTGTAATTGCATGTAAATTATACTACTTTTAGAAACATTTCTTTCTGTAGTCAATGATGAAGTATCAGGTTTGTAAATATTAGCTGCCTTTTGCATACCTCTGATCTGCGATTCCTCTATTCTCTTCCTTCAAAACATATCTTCTTTCAGGGCCATAAACTTTAATTTCCCCCTCATAATAATTCTGTGTGTATGTGTGAGTGTAGTGTCCAACGGTGGCAGTTAGAGCTGTGTTGGCCCTGTACAGGGGAAATTCTCCCTTGGCCATCTGCAGGGCTTTTGTATCTCCTATAAGCTGCTGGAGCAGCACGCAGGGTCTCCAGCAGAGGACAGATGCTCTCTCATTGTCACTTATTTGTATGAAAAGCATTCTGGATTTTTCGTATCATACTGTGTTTAGGTGTTTTATAATCCTATTTTTAATTATCATTTCAATGGCTCTTCAGTAAGAGGGACTTACTGCGCTGTAATTCCCAGGATCAACCTTCTAGGTACAACGTTTGCTACCCACCAGTCTTCTGGCAAAATAATTTATTTCAATGAGTGCTTACATATTTTTGTTTGGCTTTGCTCATGCGGATTACAATCACATTTGGGGTTTCATGGAAGTTTATAGACTCCACCATCAGAGCTTGTATGCCTCATGAATGCTGATGACAAAATGTAGATTTGTGAGAAGTTATAATAAACCTGTCCAACTTTAACTGCCTGATGAAATATGTATTTGACTCTAAAAATTGTATGTCTCCTAATTTAATGCACTAATTCAGGGGCTATGGTTGTCCAACGGAACTGAAATGGTGATCTGTTCATTAGCATGTTAATTAAGTTCTATGAAAGATGTTCCCTAGAATCTTTAGAGAACCAAATGAAGTGAAATGGATGCCAGAAAGTTGTTTGTCCAGGTGCACTGTGGCATATGTTAATTTAAAACAATAATAGGAAAGGAGGAAAATGTAACCTTGTGCGTTAGACTGTCTTCAAAAGAAACATAGCTTAATCCAGCGGTTCTCAAACTTTAGCAACCTGAGGACCCCCATTTTGATTTAAAATTTTGCTGCGGATCCCCAAACCCTGCACTCAGACCCCACCCCATCTCTTCCTGCCCCTGCTCCACCCCTGCCCCTCCTCTTCCCTGCCTCTTTCTGCCCCGCCCCGAATCCCACTCCCTCCCAGCGCCTCCTGCATGCTGCGGAACAGTTGTTCCCTGCTGTGCAGGAGGCGCTGGGAGTCAGGGGAAGGAGTTGAGTTGATCAGAAGGGCCTGCGGACCCCAGGCTGAGAAACGCTGGCTTAAACCAAACCTAATATGTATTTTGATGGCATGCTAATGATACCTTCCTATTGTAATTACGATACCCTCTTGTAAAAGGCTACATGAACTAGTCTTTAAGCTAATAGTGCATTCTTACTGGATAAGTGTTGTGCTTAATGCTCTGAAAGGAAAAGACAGACAAAGATTTGGGAGTACTAAGGTTTTTCTTTCATATAGTGTATCAGGTAGTACCGACAAATTGTCTGGGCCCACTTGAAGGGATGTTCTATATCTCGTTTCCAGGGGTCCAGTATACTGTACATACTGTCTCTTATTTGTTTTCTGTAAACTGCCAATAATTATTTTATTCATGCAGCTGAATTTAATTTTGAGGTGTTACATGAGGGTATTATTGACTGGCACCTTCAAAGGAAATAGATTTCAGTCTCCTGCAGTGAGGCAGAGAAGTGAATGATACAGCCTGTCGGCAGCTCAAAGCCATAGAGTTTAAGGCCAGAACAGACTACCAGATCATCTAGTCTGACCTCCTGCATATCACAGGCCAGCAACACACCCAACACCCAAAAACTAAACCCAACAATCAAAATTAGACCAAAATATTACAGCCACAAAAGACTAATAGGCCACAGGCAAAGAATAGGCGGAATCAAGACGCAGCAATGTCAGAGTGCCCTACAATGCCAAGGAATTAAGTGAGATATACCCAGATAATCTTGGCACGTGACCCGCACTCCCTGCTGCACGGGAAGGCAACCCCCACCCGCAAGTTAACTGCCAAGTTCCTGACATCACATATGATGATCAGTTAGACTCTGAGCATTTAAGCAAGGGAAGGGTTTCTTCTTCAGGGCAGTGGGACAAGTAGGCACAGCAGAGACAAAAAAGCACCTTCAAAAAGTCCCCAGCAAATTCCTTTAAGCCATTTTTTACTTAAGAGCACAAGTTGGCTTTTTCCATTTTGAAAAAACTCCTAAAGTAATTCTAAAACAAAGATAAGATGGAGAATGTATTGCCCTTTAAAACAATACCTGAAGTGTTTGTCTAAAGGGAAAAAAACAAAAATGTAAACAACAGTTAAGGTCCCAGTATCCATATCAATTCCTCTGCCTCCTTTTTCTGCCCATCTTCCACCTATAGTCTAGAGACCAGTTTCTCTCTGTGCACCCTCGATTACTCTGTGGGCAGCAGGCACCAGAGTAACCATCTTTCTGTGAGCTTTACTTCTGCTTCTCTACCTCTGACCAAGAGAGGGCTGTTTGGCTCCTGCTGGACTGCCTGTTTGTACCATAGAATATGCATGTGCCATCTTATTTATATTATTACCATCTGTATTATGGTAGTGTCTAGAAACCCCAACCAAGATCAGTGCCCCTGTATAAGCCACTGTATAAACAGAGACTAAGAGACAGTTCCTTCCCTGAAGAGTTTACAATCTAAATGGCTTCCACCTACCCTTAATTCCGTGAGTTCAGTTTCATGTATCCTCAGGTAATTTAGTTGAACCAGTATCACCTGTTCTGCTATGTTGCTGATGGCCAGCTACCTGCTATCTCTGAAATTTGCTTTTCATGCTGACAAAGTTTGGATCCCTTTCCAGTATGGGGATTACACCCCAGCAACACAAAGATCTTCCGTTAGTCCACATTGGCCACTTCTTGACTTGTGATGGAGACTTTGTGTTCCCAGTTTGGGCTGGAAAGGTTGGCATGGGTTATAGCCTCATAACTAAAGAGCCTGCTGTTGGAATTGAGGATAGACTTGTGGTAGCTGGGACCTGAATTGTGACTTATCAGAATTTTGATCCTGCAGCATTTTGTAAATTATATGTCTGTTGTTGTTTTAAAGGGCAATATAATATGAACTGTGTTATTTGCCTGGGAATGTCCTATACTAGAGTTTTATTGTAGAGGAACTAGCAACTTTGTTCTGTACTGCCTCCCTACTGTGAAGGGAGAAAGTGGTCCTGAGGATGATTCTTTCCTTCTCACCTAGTTTTATGTGAAGGGTATCATCAGTTTGAAATCTAACCAGATTTAAAAAAAAAAAGGGGGGGGGGGAGTTAAATAGTTGCAGGTATTGCACCTGGCCCTGAGTCCCACTTAAAGTTTTTACGGTTTCACAGTTGCATCTTCTATATCTTCACAATATTTTTTCCTTTGCTGTTATGTGTGAAAAACCCATGCAAAGGGGGTGACAGGGGAAATAGCAACACAGACTCTCCATAGACAAGCACTGTCAAATGCACAAAGAAAAGACAATTAAAAGAGAAATTTTACTTCTGATCTCTCATAGCACACTTAGATGTTACTTGTAACAATAATAGGCAAACATTTTTCAGGGTGACAATATTTTTTTTTTAGGGATGATGGGGAGTCCCTTTAAATCAGAAGTATGGTAGTTGGTTTTTGCTCTAGTGCAGGGACGGGCAAACTTTTTGGCCTGAGGGCCGCATTGGGTTTTGGAAATTGTATGGAGGGCCGGTTAGGGGAGATTGTGCCTCCCCAAACAGCCAGGCTTGGCCCAGCCCCCACCCTCTATGCCCCCCTGCTTCTCGCCCCCTGACTGCCCCCCCACCCGGGACCCCTGCCCCATCCAACCCTCCCCCCGTTCCTTGTTCCCTGACCGCCCCTGGAACCCCCGCCCCTGACGGCCCCCCATCCAACCCTTCCTCTCATTCCTGACTGCCCCCCCAGGACCCCTGCCCCATCCAACCACCCTTTCTCCCTGTCCCCTGACCGCCCCCCGCCGCTCCATCCAACTCCCCCCTCCTTCCTGACTGCCCCCATTCAACCCACCTGTTCCCCATCCTCTGACCGCCCCAACCCCTATCCACATCCCCGCCCCTGACCACCACCCCGAACTCCCCTGCCCTCTATCCACCCCCCCCACCCGTTCCCCGCCCCCTTACCGTGCTGCCTGGAGAACCGGTGGCTGGCGGGGCTAGAGCCGCACTTCCCAGAGCACCAGGACAGGTGCCCGGCTGGAGCCAGCCGTGCCACCGCGCAGCACAGAGCACCGGGTCAGACTGGACTCTGCAGCTGCGCTGCCCCAGGAGCTCACAGCCTGCCGCCCAGAGCGTTGCGCCAGCGGCGGGGCAAGCTGAAGTGGTTTGCAAAGTGGTGATCTGGTTGCCTTTTCCAATAGCTCTAGGCTAGATAACATTATCACCAAACACCCAGGCAGTTCTAATGCTCAGACTCCTTCGGGTGGATTCCTTTATTTTCCTCATTACTTTTGCCAGGAGGGAGCTATTTAAAAAAAAAAAAAAATCTGTTCTGAAATGGTAAAATCGGAGACTGCTATAGTGGGATTTAACCTCCCCCTCCCCCACAACAACAACAAAAAAATCTTGTGTTACACATGTCAGGACTGAATCTCTGTTCTTGTGAGTTGGGATCAAGACCTGAGGTTTTAGTCTTCTTGGCACCTGCTTCTACAGTAAATAGTTGTATTTGTTCCATTTGTTTAATTGTGTGGTTATTGGATATAAGAGGGAGTGGCAGGAAGCCAGTCAGTCAAAGGATGTTGTTCACTGTGATCTGTGTTGCTAACCAGATGAGCTTAGCACTGCTACTGTGTTCCGTACTAGTTGGAGCTTTGGTCTGCTTCATTTCTAGATATGAATTGCAGTAATCAAGCCTGGAGGTTGTGAGTGTGTGGATCATGCTGTGTCTGTGTCTGATAGAAAAGGGCACAATCTTCTGGCTAGTTGCATTAGGAAGTATATGTGGTTTGGCATCCAATAGGATCAAGGGATCCAAACAGGCTCCAGGCTGTACACTAACTTAACTGTCTCAGGATGAGGACAAAAACACCCCCAGCCCTCTGCCCTGACCTCCCCCCAACACCCAGCCTTCTGCCCTGCACCCCCACACCCCCCCAGCCCTCTGCCCTGACCTCGAGTTGCCCCCAACTCCCAGCCTTCTGCCCTGCACCTCCACACACCCCCAGCCCTCTGCCCTGACCTCCCCCAACACCCAGCCTTCTGTCCTGCACCTCCACAAACCCCCAGCCCTCTGCCCTGACCTCGAGTTGCCCCCAACACCCAGCC
>NW_020685357.1:0-2038 GCF_002925995.2 Terrapene triunguis
ATCTGCTACGGAAAGGTATTGTAGTGTACAGACTGTGAGGCATGCACCGCATTCAGGGATACACCTTTTCTTTTGAGCCAAGTTCTTAAGCAAACAAAAAGCAAATTTGAGCCACAGGTGTGCAAAACTGCATTGAGCTCTAGAGAGAGGCATCCTGTGCAGGGCCGCCCAGAGGATTCAGGGGGCCTGGGGCAAAGCAATTTCAGGGCCCCCTTCCATAAAAAAAGTTGCAATACTATAGAATACTATATTCTCATGGGGGGCCCTGTGGGGCCCGGGGCAAATTGCCCCACTTGCCCCCCCCCAGGTGGCCCTGGGAAAAATAAACATTTAAAAACCTTCCGCATCTCGGCACAAACCCAGTTTTGAGAACTTCTTTTCAGCATCAGCTAGTGCTAAAAGGCACTGAAGCTCATTAAAAGGGTTGGACAAATATTTTCCGTCAAAACTTTTTTTGGATCGAAAACTAGGGGTTTTTAAAAAGCAGAAAAAATCACAGACAATGTCTGCTTTCCTTCAAAATTTGTTGTGGTTTTTTTTTAATTGAAAAGCTGAAATTAGTCTGCCAAAACCTGAACGTGGTTTGGGGTTTCAGAAGTGTGTGGCCAAATGGTTGCTGCTTGCTGTGTTTGTTTAAAGAAACAATAAAAAAATTCTGCTTAAAAAAAATACAAAACTTTTGAACCACCTCAGCTTGTGACCAAACGCTTGAGCCCATCCAGTCAGAGATTTTTGCAGGTTTCTGATACTCTGCTGGCTTCCTTGACTCATATCTGTCTCCATAACTTTGGGTTCATTTAGGTTAAAACATAAGAACATAAGAATGGCCGTACTGGGTCAGACCAAAGGTCCATCCAGCCCAGTATCCTGTCTACAGTCAGTGGCCAATGCCAAGTGCCCCAGAGGGAGTGAACCTAACAGGTAATGATCAAGTGATCTCTCTCCTGCCATCCATCTCCACCCTCTGACAAACAGAGGCTAGGGACACCATTCCTTACCTATCTTGGCTAATAGCCATTAATGGACTTAACCTCCATGAATTTATCTGTTTCCTAGAGACTGGCTCCATGGGGTCCCTCACAAACTGGAGATGGTTAGTGTGGGTTTGTCTTTAGTATAGCTTATGTACATACTCCATGAACTGAGCATTTGAGCTTGTTCCAGAATCTAGGATGAGCCTATGTTGTGAAAACTGAAATGCTCAAAATAGCACATGCATGTGAATTAAATTAAATTGGTAAAATTAAATTAACCCAGGGAGTCTCAAACTGGGGGTCAAGACCCCTCAGGGGCTCACAAGGTTATTACTGGGGGTCGTGAGCTGTCAGCCTCCACTTCAAACCCTGCTTTGCCTCCAGCATTTATAATAGTGTTAAATATATAAAAAAGTGTTTTTAATTTATAAGGGGGGGTTGCACTCAGAGGTTTGCTATGTGAAAGGGGTCACCAGTACAAAAGCTTGAGAACCACTGAATTAACCTCTCTGGAGCCTCGGGGAATGCAGGGGGGGGGTCTCCCTTGGTAGGGTTGGGAAGGAGGTAGGTGATATAGGATATTGCTCTTCTCATGTGATCCCTCCCACATGGCTCTCTTGGCTCTATCACTGTTAATCTAATTTTAATGGCTAATTTTAAATGAAGCTACCCTCCCCTGACATGCATTTGAGAAGTGAAAGGGATGGTAGCCCTAAGGGAAAAGATAACAGCTTGGCTCATTGTGTTAAATAGCTGTCTGCAAGCCTCAAACTGTTGAATGAGCTTTAGGGTGGAGAAGGCTGTGCCTCCCCAAACAGCCTGGCCCTGCCCCCTATCCGATCCCCACCCACTTCCTGCCCCCCGACTGCTCCCTCAGAATCCCCGACCCCTTCCGCCCCCTCGCCCCTGACCACCCCCACCAGCCCCCCCCCCCCAAAAAAAGCCGTGATCACGATCTGCAGCACTTTGGCAGCAATTCGGCGGGAGGTCCTTCACTCCGAGCCGGAGTGAGTTACCCTCCGCCGAATTGCCCCCGAATAGCTGGACGTGTCGCCCACCTCCGG
>NW_020685357.1:2138-4002 GCF_002925995.2 Terrapene triunguis
CGATCCAACCCCCTCGTCCCCTGACCGCCCCCCCACTCCGAACCTCTGCCCCCTCCCTGTCCCCGACTGTCCCTGGGACTCCCTGCCCCTTATCCAACCCCCCCGGCCCTGACCATGGCCCCTTACCATGCCGCTTACCCCCATCTCCCCCCTCTCTCGGAGCTTCAGCGTGCCGCGTCCAGGAGCGACCCTGGACAGCGCTGCAGCGGCGTGGCTCCAGCGGGACCTGAGCTCCCGCCACTCGGCTGCAGCTCGCAGCCCCGCCCCCTTACCACATGGCTCTGAGCGGGAGGTGCTTAGGCCCCGCTGGAGCCACGCCGCTTTAGCTCTGTCCAGGGCCGCTCCTGGACGCGGTGCACTAAGGCGCCGGGGGATGGGGGAAGGCGGATGCAGGGGGAGCCTCCGACATTCTCGTGGGGGGCCCCTGCGGGGCTCAGGGTCTGGGGCAAATTGCCCCACTTGCCCCCCCCCTCTGGGTGGCCCTGATCCTGTGTCCAGGCAGGAAGCTTTGTTGGGTCCAACTATACAGCACAGGTATGATAAACTTACTTCCTCTCTATTGCTCTTTGAATATATAAAATTAATGTGCTTTTGTTTTGTCTCCTTCACGTTTTCTAAATAATTGAACAGTTTATTCACCGTGTCTTGTGTTTTTTAAGGATCATGATTTCTATCTTTAAATTTTGTGATGGGAGAATATGACAGGATTTCTAATAGGTGCCGAAAGACTCGGGAATAATTTTGTAGATAATACTTTTTTATTGATATTGACAAGATGCCATAGTTGCATTTAAATTAAAAGCCCAAGCATCTAATGTTATAGCTAGAAATCCTCTGAACAATTTGTATCCCCCTCAAAATATAATCCGTGCATATCAATTTAAAATAGATATAGGAAAAAGATGTGAACTCTACATGTTTAGCATATCATTAAAAAAAATAATTGGTAAGAGTTACATGGCCAGAAGAAATACTGCACCAAAATCTACAGACTACTTCAAACTTCACTGGAGTTTATACCACTCTATAGCTACTAATTTCTGGTTTTCTACATAATTTAAAAATAGGTTCATGATCTTATTAACTTCTCCATTTGTTCTCTAATCCTTAATTTACTTCTCTACATGAAGCATAGCTGGAAGACATAAAGAAAGCCCCTTATGGACAAGGCATTCCTATCCTTCCAGAGCCTTAAATAGGATTTTTAACAACTGTAAGCTATTAGAAATTCATTTTTACATTAATGTAGGGACTCCTCTGCATTCCATCTGCATTTTCAGGAATTAAACAGATGCCTCCATATTTTCTTTTCCACCAACTGTATTTTCATTATTGATGCTATTTCCAGAACATATTAACCCTTTTATAGTCTTAAAATATGTGATTGTAAGTCAGATTTTTCAGAGGCACCTAAGATAGTTAGGCTCCTATCCTAGTCATAGTCACCTAAAATTTCCAACTAATTCCAACAGTTATTCTTACAGGATGGACGCTGCTACAACATATGGAAGTTTTAAACTCCCTCTGCTTTGCAACACTCTCATAATTGAATGGGTGTTGCAAAGACTCATTGCAAACAAGCGTAAATTATTTGTGCCTGTGACTATGGGCGTGTATACAAAATTTTGCACAGAGACATCCGTTTCTACCCTTTTGAAAATTTGGCCCTTGGCAAATCCTTCTTTTTTTAACTCACTGATGGGTCCAAAGCTAGTGAAAGCAAAAACGGTGACAGAGACCATCTTTGTCTGTTCCTCTGTATATGTTAAATTCATTGGTCATCACTGATTATGCTGGATTGAAATATAATGCTATGCCACTTTTCTTAAATAATGGATGAAAAGTCTATTTTAGAGGAAAAAGT
>NW_020685358.1:0-2885 GCF_002925995.2 Terrapene triunguis
GACGCTGGCGGAGGGGTGTGGGGAGCCGGGGGTTGGGATCGAGGGACACTGGTGGAGGGGTGTGGGGAGGCTAATGGGCACTGCCGGGAGGCAGGGAGATGTTGGCCTAGCTGTACCCTGCTGCCGCTAAGCCCACATCTTTCAGCGCCATTGATTTCCCACTAATGTAGCTCCGAGTGTTGAGTGGGTTTGGTGACAGGGCCCAGCGCATGCCTGCACCCCGGCGGGTTCAAACCCAGCCCCTCAGGAACGTTTGGGAGGCAGCGGGGATCGCGGGAGGTCCTTGCAGGGTCAGCGTGGGGCTTGAGGAACTGGTGGCTGGGACCATGGGCGACGGGTAGCAAAGGCAGGGGAAGGCTAAGCCTACCCAAACTGCCTGTGGCCCACACTCCACCCCCTGGCCCCTCCTGCTTCCCACCACGCTCCGCTGCGGCTCTTCCTTCCCATGTGGGCGCCTGGGACACAGGAGGGGGCTGCTTTCGCCTCCACCTCGGGCTGGGCCCCTGGCACCCCCACTTTTGGGAGGGCTCCAGCGCCCCTGCTGCCTGGGGCCGGCCTGCAGCCGGTGCTCATGCTGCCCGCCCAGCCGGTGCTGGGGAGTGGGGGGCATGCTGCCTGCCTGCCCACTGCGCTGGGGGCCATGCTCAGCGGCCCGCCCACCGGCCGCTCCGGGACTGCGGGGGAGGCTGGGTGCTCGGGCAGGGCCAGGGCTGGGGGCCTCTGGGCTCACGGGGGGGTAAGGGGGAGCCCGGGCAGAAGGGGCGGGTCAGCCAGGGGCTAGCCTCCCCAAGCCTGTGGCATCGCCCTGGCTGGAGAGGGCTGCGCTGGCAGCTCCCTGCTGAACAGATGCCTCCCAGCCATGTGCGGCACCTGGAGCTCGTCAGTGTAGCCCACAGAAACTACAGCTCCCATCATGCAGTGCAGCCCAGCCTGTGAGAGCCAGATGATGGCATGGTGCATGCTGGGGAGCTGTGCTGTGCTGTGCTGCCGGGTCTGCCCAGCGTCTCTTGTGTTTGGTTCGCCCTGGGCCTGGGGTGGCAGCTCGTGGGGTGGGAGGGGCTCCTGTCTAGGACGGCTTCTCCACTTGACCCCCCCGCCCCCTCCAGGTGTTTGTACCTTGGGGGGGCGGGGGTCAGCCTCCCCTCTGAGACTTTGTTTCCTTTACTGACAGTCCTGATCTCTGAGTCCTGGCTGCTTTTCCTCCAGCTGGGGCGGGCTGCCCACGGCTCCTCCGGGACCACTGATCCGGGCAGTGCACCTTCCCAAGGGGCCAGCGCAGAGAGCCCCCCAGGGCCCTGTGTGTGCTGCCTGACCCACCCCTCCATGCTCTGTGGCACTGCTTGGCTATGGCGGGAGCAGGGGGCTTGGAGCCAGGTCTCCTGAGTTGCATTCTCAGCTCTGTCCCTGACTGGGTCACTTCTACACTCTGTGCCTTCCCTCTGCGTGAAGGGGGGTGATGCTATTTACCCCCACCCAGGAGTGGGTAGGAGGCTAAATGAATGGCCGTGTTGGGTTCCTTAGGTGAGAAGAATGCAAAGGCCTGCCAGGCTAGATCATACCATTGTCCCCCTCCCCCCCCCCCGCCTCCCGGTCCAGTGGCCAGTCTCTGACAGTGGCCAGCACCAGGTACTTCAGAGGGAGGTGCAAGACACCCCATGGTGGAGGCCCCATGTGCTCTGTGCCACGCTGGATCTGAATCATGTTGTAAGGTCTCTGATCCTGCTCTGCTCTGCTGCAGTAGCACAGGATACATGGCAGCTATTGAGTTCAATCTGGATCTGACTTGCACAGTCCATGTGGCCGCCCCAGGGGACTTGTTCTGAGATTAAATTCATTGATTTCATGTTGCCCCCATGCTGTCTGTGCTCAGCGTGCCACAGATGCTGTGCTTCGCTAGCTGGGACTTCTGGCACCTGGAGGGGCAGCAGAGACAGTTTGGGATTAGCTGGATGGTTGTGCTGAAGCAACCAACAGCAAAACCATTACAGCGCTGGCATTTATGGGCCCGTCTTTAGGTTCCAGAGTTAACAACCCATTATGATGAATGATGCTGTTCATGCCTCCCAGAGCTATTGTTTCAAGCTGTCAGCAGCCTAGGAATGCCTGCCATACGGACTGTCGCCCTGAGCCCTTCAGTGCCATTCTTTCCCTACGGCGCGGCCCCTGGGCAGCAGCATCCCTGCAGGTTAGCCCTGGTGTGGGCATAAGACTAGGGAATTAGCATTCCAGCTGAAAGCTCCTCTGTCCTGCTGGAGGGTTAATTTTCTAGCAGGCTGCTTTGTGTCCTGCCTTCACAGTGGTCTGACAGCAAGGCCTCTCTGCTGCCTGCGGTGCTGACACACAGCTCCTCCCCACCAGCACTCGTTTGTGATGGGGGTTCGGGAACGGTGTGTACAGCATCCTTGCACTGTCTGCGGGCTCCGTGCGGCCTGCTGGAGACCCCAGAGGTACCGTCCCTCCATGCTCTGTCCAGCTGTAACCCGGTGCCAGGGGAAAGGGGCAGTGCATGCTGGAGGTTGGTGTTGCAGGCTGGAGCAGCACTGCTTACGTGGAATGACGGCTGTTTCCTGAAACTGGATCGGGCCTGGAAAGAGCTGGCTGTGCCCATCAGAAGGTTTGCAGCACGGCTGGGAAGGGGCTGCCAAAGGGAAGAGCTGGAGTGAGGCCAGAGTTCTGTCTCTGCACTGTAAAGGCACAAAGCAGAACAACTACATCTGCTTGGCTTGGCTGGATCCCCATGTTGGAGGGGGGGAGGGGACACTTAAAGGCACAGCCTGCTGAATTCTGAACACAGGAGGGGGAGCGTGGGCTTGGCATGCCAGCAGGGTGGGTACCGTACCCGGGCCGTATGGGCACAGTGTAAATCACTCGGGGGGTGGCTGCCC
>NW_020685359.1:0-465 GCF_002925995.2 Terrapene triunguis
TTCCTCCTCCCTCCCTTTTACCACCCAAGAAAGTCATAGATACAACTTGCTGGTCAGAGCACAAATATCCCCCAGCACTTCACGAACTTCATGAGCTTCCCTGGATTCAAGTCAAAGAGAGGAGATGCTGCATTTGTCTTGTTGAGCACTAACAAGTTCTGAATTTGAACAGTGTTAACTGCAAAATAATTAGACAAATCCTGGCACTATGAGATTCTGCCAACAGATGCAAACAACCCAACTAAACCACCCCGGACTGTCTATCACAAAGAACTAGGGTTACCATATGCCCGTATTTTCCCGGACATGTCCATATTTTAGTTGTTAATCACCGTCCGGGAGGATATTTTAAATATATAAAACCATCCGGAAAATACGGACGTATGATAACCCTACCCACTGCCCCTCTCTCCTCTTGGGGTGTCAGCTCTCTGCAGCCTGTGGATTGCAACCCCCCCCCCCCCC
>NW_020685359.1:565-1900 GCF_002925995.2 Terrapene triunguis
CCCCCCCCCCCCCAGTGCTGCTGCAACCCCGCGCCCCACAGCTAGGAGCGGTGGCATCTCTGCAGCCAACTGCGGGTGGGGGGGACCCGTGGCCGCTTCTCTCTCCTCCGAGCATCTCCCGCAGCTCTGGCAGAGCCTCAGTCTCCCCCCCTCCGCCCCGGCCGTGCAAGGAGCCCCCCCGCCAGCGGTCCATGCAGCCAGAGCTGCCTCCCCCTCCCCCCCCCATGGAGCCGCTGCCTGGGGGGAGGGTCCCGGCGCAGGAGAAAGTTTCTCGATGCGCGGCGGCGGTGCCTGGGAGCCCGAGCTCCCCCGGGAAGGGCCCACGCTGCAGCGCCTCCCGCAGCCGCCCGGCCTGAGCTGCCGCAGCCTCGCCAGGTCCGGCTGGGAGCAGGGTGGAGGCTCCCCTGAGCCCGGGGGCAAGGCCCAGGCCACGCACGCACCACTTCTCTGCTTCAGCCCGGCCAGAGAGGGAGCCAGCGGGTGGGAGTGCGTTGGGGTTGGGATGCCCAGCTCGGGGGCAGGCCTGGGACCTGAAGCAACTTCCCGCCCCCCGGCTCTGGCTGCTGCTGCACGGGGGAAGCGCCCGGCCGGGGGCGCATGGGCTGGAGAGCGGCGGGAGCCGGGAAAGTTGGAGCCCGGCCAGAGAGGGGGGTGGAGGGGGAATGTGGCTCGCTCAGGGGAGGAGGCGGGGCTGGGGCGGGGGATTTGGGGAAGGGATTGGAATGGGGGCGGGGGAGGGGGGGGAGTGGGGGGGGACCAGGGGCCCCGTGGAGTATCCTCTTTTTTCAATGTTCAAATATGGTAACCGTACACAGAGCAGTTCAGATGAGCAGGATTTTGCAACTCGTATGGTGGAAGCAAAGGAACTTTTCTTCACCTCTTGCTACAGCCACGCGCCAGATTTCAAAGCTCTTCATGCCGTATTTGGTCCAGGTGGGAGGGAGACTTCAGCTGCTGGTGCTCTAGCTTCCCACCAGGGCCGGCTCCAGGCACCAGCCCACCAAGCATGTGCTTGGGGAGGCACCTGGAGGGGGGCGGCGCGGCGCGCCCCGGCCCGAGAGCGGGCCCGCGGCCGGGCTCGGCGCCCTCCCCTGCCGCGCTCCCCGCCGGGGGCGGCGGGCGGCTTTTTTGCCTGGGGCGGCAAAAAAGCCAGAGCCGGCCCTGCTTCCCACCCCCTCTGTTCTTAACAGGTCAACTGCATACTGCACTAACACTGGGTCCAATCCTGAACCGGGAGCAAAGCTTGAGTGACACGACGTTGCATGAGGAAACGAAGGAGCATGGAGGGATGGACTCCTCATTCCTGTTTCCCAGTGTTCTTTTAAAAATACAGAC
>NW_020685360.1:0-4714 GCF_002925995.2 Terrapene triunguis
TGAAGTCCCCCATCACCACCAAATCTTGGGCTTTGGATGATTTTGTTAGTTGTTTAAAAAAAGCCTCATCCACCTCTTCCACCTGGTTAGGTGGCCTGTAGTAGACTCCTAGCATGACATCACCCTTGTTCTTTACCCCTTTTAGCCTAACCCAGAGACTCTCAACACTTCCATCTCCTATGTCCATCTCTACCTCAGTCCAAGTGTGTACATTTTTAATATATAAGGCAAGACCTCCTCCCTTTTTCCCCTGTCTATCCTTCCTGAGCAAGCTGTATCCATCCACACCAACATTCCAATCATGTGTATTATCCCACCAAGTTTCAGTGATGCCAACAATGTCATAGTTGTATTTATTTATTAGCACTTCCAGTTCTTCCTGCTTATTACCCATACTTCTCACATTTGTATACAGGCATCTAAGATACTGGTTTGATCTTTCCTCCCAGTTTTGTCCTGACCCTCCTTTCTCTCTGCCAATATAGCCCACACTCCCTCTCATTTCCGACTCATCTCCCAGGTCTCCATGTTCCCCACTTACCTGCGGGCTTTGCTCACCTGTCCCCGTCGAACCTAGTTTAAAGCCCTCCTCACTAGGTTAGCCAGTCTGTGTCCAAATAGGGTCTTTCCCCTCCTCGAAAGGTGAACGCCATCTCTGCCTAGCAGTCCTTCCTCAAATAGCATCCCGTGGTCTAGGAAGCAAAAGCCCTCCTGGTGACACCATCTTCGCAGCCAGGCATTCACCTCCATGATGCATCTGTCTCTGCCCGGGCCCCTACCTTTGACAGGAAGAATCGAAGAGAATACCACCTGCGCTCCAAACTCCTTCACCCGTACTCCCAGAGCCCTGTAGTCACTCTTGATCCGCTCAGTGTCACACCACGCAGTATCATTTGTGCCCACATGGATGAGTAGCATGGGGTAGTAGTCAGAGGGCTGGATAATCCTCAACAATGCCTCCGTAACGTCTCGGATACGGGCTCCCGGCAGGCAGCATACCTCCCGAGATGAAATGTCAGGGCGACAGATGGGCGCCTCCGTCCCCCTCAGCAGAGAGTCTCCGACTCTCCACTACCCTACATTTCCTATTCCTAGTGTGACATAATATACTTAGGCATCTGTAAAGCATATGACTTAGTCCCACATGGACATTCTCATAAAAAATTAGCACTATATTAAAATCGATGTAGCCCATATTAGATGGATTAAAACTGGTTAATTGATAGATCTCAAAAAGGAATTATAAATGGGGAATCATCATTTTAGGGAGGTGTGTTCTTAGCCCACTGTTATTCAATATCTTTATCACTGATCTGGAAGAAAATATAAAAATCATTGCTGGAAAAGTCTGTAGATGATACAAACATTGGAAGAGAGGTAAATAATGATGCGGATAGTTCACTGATACAGATTGAGTTGGCTCATTTGTCAAAGTGGGCTTATTTGAACTACAAGCATTTTAGTACTGTCAAATGTAAGGGCATCTAGAATCAAAGAATGTAGGTCACACTTACAAGACAGCAGACAATATCTTTGAATGCAGTGAAACTGAAAAGGACTTCGGTATTATGTGGATAACCAACCGAACTGATCTCCCAGTGCGATGTTGTAGCCAAAAAGGCAATCACCAAACAGGAGTAGGCAGGTGGTATTGCCTCTGTACAGTAACTCCTCATTTAATGTTGTAGTTATGTTCCTGAAAAATGCGACTTTAAGCGAAACGATGTTAAGCGACTCCAATTTCCCCATAAGAATTAATGTAAATGAGGGGGTTAGGTTCCAGGGAAATACTGGTACACAGTGATGATGATTGTGAAGCTTGGTTGAGGTGGAGGAGTCAGAGGGTGGGATATTTCCCTTACTGCTAAATGATGAACTAGCAATTGGCTGAGCCCTCAAGGGTTAACTCTCTCACTCTACAAGGCAGCAGGAATGGAGGGAGATATGCACATTTCCCCTTGAAGTACACTGCCTTGTTAATTAGATCAGCTTGCTGAGACCACAGCTGCTGCAAGCTCCCTCTGTCCTGAGCCCTGGTGTGTCACCCCTGCTCTATGGAAGATGAGGTAAGCGGGGAGCAGGGGGGAGGAGGACGCCCTGACATTAGCCCCCCTTTTTCTTCCCTCCCCCCCCGCACAGCAAGCAGGAGTCTCGGGGAGCAGCTCCAAGGCAGAGGGTAGGAGCAGCACATGGCAGTGGGGGGAGGGACAGCTGCAATTGCTAGCCTGCTGGGCAGCTGCTGCACAGGGAACTTAGGGGATCGGGGAGCTGATAGGGGGAGCTGATTGGGGGGTTGCTGGTCAACCCTGGTTCCAAGCCCCCACCAGCTAGTTGCAACGGGCTGCTCTTCCTGCAAGCAGTAGACAAAGCAGGTGGCTGCCAAACGGTGTTAGAAGGGAGCATTACACAACTTTAAATGAGCATGTTCCCTAATTGATCAGCAACGTAACAATGAAACAACATTAACCAGGATGACTTTCAGTGGTAGTAATGGTACTAGTGAGATCATTACTTGAATACTCTGTCCAGTACTGGTGTTCACACTTTATTTATGGATGTTGAAAAACTGGGAAGGGCTCAGTAAAGAACTACAAGAATGATTTGAGGTCTGGAATATCTGCCTTATAGAGACTCAAGAAGCTTCATCTATTTAGTTAACCCAAGAGAAGGTTAAAAGGTTAACCCAAGAGAAGGAAAAGGTTAAAAGGTTGATCATGGTCTACAAGTACCTGTATCAGGAAGAGATTTCTGGTAGTAGACAACAGTTTAATCTAGCAAGAAAAAAGGATAACAAAATCTCATGATTGGATGCTGAAGCTAGACAAATTCAGACTAGAAAGGTGGCGCAAATTTTTAAAGGGGAAGGTAATTAGCTGTTAGAACAGCTTACCTAGGGGTGTGGTGGACTCTTCATCCCTTGAAGACTTTACATCAAGACTTGATGTCTTTCTAAAAAGATATGCTGTAGTTCAAACAGAAGTTATGGGCTTGATGCATAAATTACAGGGTGAGGCTCTATGGCCTGTGTTATACAAGAGATCATAATGGTCCTTTCTAGTCTTTAAAATTTTTTTTTGAATCTTTGGTAAGATAAATGCAGTATATAGTGTCTTTCAAATAAAAACTACCACAAAATGCTTTATATAGCTAAATAATGCAGACAAAAACTTAACATACCATCTGTCTGTCATATATGAACAATTTATATATTCATACACACATCATATGTATCTTTACATTTATATTTCTAGAGAGCTACCGATAGCTACATCTGTCTAGCTATATACTTCAATGGGAGTTGTGCCTCTTCAGCACCACTGAAAAATCTTGCAATTTATTTATCCTGGGTGTCTAAATGTTGACTTGCCTATCTCTTTTTAAATGTATATCAATAGTCACCAAAAATATGTTTGTACAATATCATCTTTTATACAAAACACATTTATTAAGCTCACCACTCCTGAGTAATAAGGCCACATATTGATTAACTACTTCTTATATCCTTCCATTTGTAAAACTAGGTGCCTGAGGTACACTGGGCCAAATTCAGAAGAAAGTTTGACTATTGAATTAGAGAGTTTTGTAGAAAATAGTAATCCTATTCAGCAAATATATATATATTAAAAAAGAAGAAGAGAAAAAAAACAATAAAAAAATCATAAAAATTGGCTGTTGGGGTTTTTTTGGGGGGGGGGCAGGGGAGGAGGAGGGAAAAACTAATTCCACCACCCTGGCAAACCCTCCCCTTAAAATTCCTTAGTTGTTTCTGGTTTTTGAAAATGGAAAAATGTCAAAAGAAATATTCAACCAGCTCTACTGAACTATTTATCCAGTTATCATATACGCGTGCACACACATGCAAAAGTAAAGTTAATTTTGCAGGGACTTACCAAATATCTTTCTACCTTCTCTGAAAATAACACAAAGAAAAGAGGAGCTATTTTGAGAATAGAGTTTATCTGAACTTGCAGAAACCTGTTTTCTTCATTGCAGTCTGAAGATAGTCTTTTCTAAGAAGAGTTAACAATACATCTTTTAAACTTTTAGTATAGCATCTGGTATCTACCAATCATTTTAGTAAGGAATTTAGGTCTGCCTTTTATTGAAAAGTCAATTAATTTCAAATAGGGGCTTTGTTCAAGATCTGTTGGGCAGGTTCCTTATTTGTTTCTTTTTTCTAACAATGTTGGTGAGTCAGTATGTATGAAAGTGAAAAACCAACTACCTGAAGGGGGGTTCCAAAGAGGATGGAGCTCGGCTGTTCTCAGTGGTGGCAGATGACAGAACAAGGAGCAGTGGTCTCAAGTTGCAGTGGGGGAGGTCCAGGTTGGATATTAGGAAAAACTATTTCACTAGGAGGGTGGTGAAGCACTGGAATGGGTTACCTACGGAGGTGGTGGAATCTCCATCCTTAGAGGTTTTTAAGGCCCGGCTTGACAAAGCCCTGGCTGGGATGATTTAGTTGGAGTTGGTCCTGCTTTGAGCAGGGGGTTGGACTAGATGACCTCCTGAGGTCTCTTCTAACCCTAATCTTCTATGATTCTATGAATTACTGTGTGTCATTTTGTCCCCTTTACTCTTTGCTACTCTTCCCATCCTTCACAAATCTCAATTTCTTATCTCCCTGACTTTCCATTACACTCTTTCAATCTTTTCCTCTTCCTCATTGTGACGGGTTGGATCACAGAAACCCCCTTGGGAGCTGCCACCCGAT
>NW_020685361.1:0-2501 GCF_002925995.2 Terrapene triunguis
ATATCTTATATTGCACTAACTCCTGTTGGTGGAGGAGAGAAGCTTTTAAGCTACACAAAGCTCTTCTTCACATACATATTAGCAGTTTTAGCCTCACCTTCCCACAGCAGTGACAGTCAGTATTCATAGCACCACCTCACAGAGATGGAGCGTGAGATCCATGTCTGGTGACAGGTCCTCAGTTGGGGATCTGCCCCATTGACTCAAATGGAGCTACCTTGATTTATACCAGCTGAGAATCTGGCTCAGTGTGTGCTCCAATGGGGTGGTGAATGCTGATAGAGTCTTACTAGCTCGGATGAAACATGCCAAATTGTTTCTAGACTCTGAGTTCAGGGACAGCATCTCCCTCCCCCCACCCCAGGGCCCTTCTTGTCCTTCTATTATCATCCCACAATCATTAAGGGCCACAGTCTTTCTTGTTCCTGTATTTTCATTCCACAATCATTATGGAGTGCGGAGGGTCACTCCCCAGTTAGGGTTGCACATCAGCCTGGTTTTGTCCCTTCCTACAATCCACCCTCCAAAGAGCTGTAGTTTATTACTGCTACATAGTGAAAATTGGGAAACAGAAAAGGCATTGCCAGTTCCTGACCATGTCACCATCACCACCACAGGAACGAAGGGAGAATTTACTCCACTTCATAATGTATGGCATAAACTGATCTCTTTCTGGCGGGGTGTGTGTGTGTGTGTAAGAAACTATTCCTTATCCTACCGCGCACTGAAATGCTGAATATACCAGGAAACATTGTCAGATTGATTTCCATTTTTTCTAATTCTTCTGATCGATGCCTAAGGACAATAGACTTCACTGGAAATCTCAGTTCAACACTTTAGCTGATGTATTTATTGATTTTGATTCCTAAGTCATGGCATGATTCTGGCAATTGCCAGAAGTGAAATACTACCTTTAAGCATCATTGTTAAGCTTCAGTATGTCACTAGATGGGATACAATAGTAGATAAAGAAAGAGTCTGATCTGTCATATCAGTACTTGGCTACCAGAGATATGGACTGTTATATTAGTCATTGCTCTGATGTGGCAGAGGCTGGTCTACATGGATGCAAAAGATCTGTTGTCGACCTGAGACTCCTTGCACTTTGACTGAAGTCAACATCTAGCCTTAAAATTTCAGCTGGTAACCAGGCGAGGGAGGGGAGTTTCTGACTATTTATGCAATTAATTCAGGACACTTGATTACCTTTCATCTCTATGTTCTTCCAATTTAATTGCACAGTTTTCTTTATTGTTCCTAGACTGAATCCATGGCAGACAGATACTGGAGAAACCAAACTGTCACAGAATTTATCCTCCTGGCATTCGGAGAACTCCCTGAACTGAAAATTCTTCTCTTCCTGATGTTCCTAGTGATCTACATGGCAACCGTGGCCGGGAACATACTCATCATTGCACTAGTTATGTCTGATCAGCACCTTCACAACCCCATGTTCTTCTTCCTGGGGAATTTGTCCTGCTTGGAGACCTGCTACACTTCCACCCTCCTGCCCAGGATGCTGGTCAGTCTCCTGACTGGGGACAAAACCATCTCATTCAGTGGCTGCCTCTCACAACTGTATTTCATTTCTGCTCTGGCAGCTACAGAATGCTATCTCCTAGCAGCGATGTCTTATGATCGGTATTTAGCGATATGTAAACCCCTGCACTATTCAACTCTTATGAATAACAGGTTTTGCCTCCAGTTGGATGCTGGGTCATGGTTAAATGGTTGTTAGGCTATTACAATCTTTGTCTTATTCCTATCACAGTTAACATTCTGTGGCCCGAATGAAATTGACCAATTCTATTGTGATCCCATCCCACTGATGGAACTCTCCTGCAGTGACACACACCTGAGCATATTGGTGGCTTTCATACTAGCCTGTGTATTCACCCTGCCTACATTCCTACTAACCCTGACGTCCTATGTGTTTATCCTTGCCAGTACCCTGAGAATCCCTTCCACCACCGGGAGACAAAAGGCCTTTTCCACCTGCTCCTCTCACCTCACTGTGGTGACAATTTTCTATGGCACCATAATGATTTTCTACATGCTGACGAAACATGATACACTCAGAGATCTGAAGAAAGTGCTCTCTGTTTGCTTCACGGTCCTTACTCCCCTGGTAAACCCCCTCATCTACAGCCTGAGAAACAGAGATGTCAAGGCAGCCTTAAGCAAAGCAGTCAGTTAATGTGGCTTTCACAAAACCATGCAGAGACTCTGAGATCATAAAATAGCCTGAGATTTTGAAAGCTGCCTGTGTGATTGAAGCAATGAGCCTGTTGCCTGCCTAAAAGCCCCGAGTTGGCAAACAGGGTCCGTCGCCCAGTGTGCTTGGCACCAATAAAGACACCGAGGGGAGAAAGCAAGCCAAGTTTATTTCAGAGCTCTGAAATGGCACTAGGAGACCAGCATGTCTCAAATCCAGTGCAACAAATACAAACAACGTTTACCTTTTATACTCCAAACTGTTTCCATACATCTCTTTGTCTGGC
>NW_020685362.1:0-686 GCF_002925995.2 Terrapene triunguis
GCACTGAACTCTGGGACCAGAAAAAGCAGGAAAGCACTGCATCATGGGAATCTCTGCTCCAGATGTTAATGAACCTATGCCTGCCCACACCCAGGTCAGCAGTTATCAGACTAATTCTAGTAAGGAATCTTTGATTGATCTCCAAAATACTGAAGCAGCCTAGTTGCATTGTGAGCTCCCTGGAAGAGAACATCACCCATAGCCAAGAGTGATCAGCTCCTATTGTCTAGCCCAAGGGTCGTCAACCTTTCAGAAGTGGTGTGCCGAGTCTTCATTTATTCACTCTAATTTAAGGTTTCGCGTGCCAGTCGTACATTTTACTTTTTTTAGAAGGTCTCTTTCTATAAGTCTATAATATAGAACTAAACTATTGTTGTATGTAAAGTAAATAAGGTTTTTAAAATGCTTAAGAAGCTTCATTTAAAATTAAATGAAAATGCAGAGCCCCCCGGACAGGTGGCCAGGACCCGGGCACTGTGAGTGCCACTGAAAATCAGCTCATGTGCCGCCTTTGGCATGCATGCCATAGGTTGCCTACCCCTGGTCTAGCCTAAAAAAACCCCTTGAGTCATCAGTTTACCTAGAAACAAATCTAGTGTTCTTCCTTGAACCATTGTATTTTCTCTACAAAAATCCCTGCTCACCCTCCAGTAAGGGTTCTGATGCATAGACCCAAGCTCTGCATC
>NW_020685362.1:786-2130 GCF_002925995.2 Terrapene triunguis
CTACCTTAGGTATTAACCTTTAATTATGTATGTTATGTTGGTTTAGCTCTCCTTGTGTAGTGATCACTATTATTCAATAAATAACTTGTCTTCTTTTACCTAAGCTAAAGATCCCGGCAGCACCCAAAATACTGTGGGGTTTGCTCATCAAGTAGGTCACTGCCAGTACAATTGTGATGTGAGAGTGGGGATAGGGATGTGCTGAATCTGGGACACATAAGGGTAACAGTTTGAAAGTGCTGCTTGACCCAGTCCATGGAGCCCAGGGGCATATAAGGAGAGGCAGCTTGGAAGTGCTGCTTCATCCAGACCTAGATTCCCTCCATCCAACTCCATTTCTTCGTGTTGTCCGGCTGTGTCTTTGTAAAACAGGTCGGCGGAAAATTGCGTGGCGAGGGTGTAATAAAAGGGTTTCACTTAAAAGAATAATGGAGTATGCAGAAAAAATATACCTGGTACCCAGCCGCCAATTGGAGCAATTAAGGGCTCCCCCTCCGGCAGAGGAAAATATCAGAATGATCTGTGTAAAAAATATTGGTTTTTTTCTTTTGTTTTTTAAAAGAACAAAAACCCCACCAAATATCAGTTGTCTTTAAACCCCTCACCTGGAGTGCATGGCTATGAAAATCATTGCAAGATACATATATCTGGGCTTGTTGAAACATGTTTTGAGCAAGGCTAGGCATGCCCAAGAATTTAAATTTATTTTTTACAAAATTCATCACCGTCGGTCATTTTGCACTAAGTCGTTAGAATACAATTTTAAAATCCGGTCAAAAGATAAACCCTTGCTACGATGATGTAAGAAAAACACGCAGTGATCGCCGCAGGCGACGGAGTGGGGCCTTGTAATTGTCTATTGTGAAACACAATGTCTGTGGCATTTTTGTTTAAAAACTTCATAATGCTTTTAGGAAACAACACACTGTTCGGGGGATGCCCATATGAGTCAAAAAACGCTCCACGGTTACGCTTTGCCAGATACAAGGCGAGCCAGTGTTGACCCGGTTGGTTGTGTGGATGCGTGTTGACCACCAAACCTAGGGGTCTCTGAGACAGCTTGCCTCCAGGGAGCCAGTCGCAAGGGAACACATCTAAGAAATTCTTTTTCGTGTAAGGGTCCGTTGATAAGACACGTGAGAGCAGCACAGTGTCCATGTTCACATGTAGTCAAACAGAACGTTTCTCCTCTGATTTATCTCTATGACATTGTCAAAAACCCCAAACACGATCATATTGACGGTGACCCTTAAAGCCTTCCCAAAACGTATTTCTGCTCTCAGGTTCTCGGTTTTAATCAGGGAATAGTGATTGGCGCATTCCTGGTTGGGAGACAGGTCAAAG
>NW_020685363.1:0-3645 GCF_002925995.2 Terrapene triunguis
AGAGCTAAGGTAAAATTCCTGCTGCCCCTGCCCATTATGCTCACTTCCAAGTTGTGCTGGAGTTTGTGCTGGGGGTTGCTGTCAGCAAGCTCTTCAGCATGGCATCCATGTCTCTGGGCAGGCCTTCTTCAGACCCTGTCAGCGGAGGGAGACCATAGGTCAGGGTTATGGAACCTGGGGCTACACCTGCCAGGACGACAGCTGGCTCTGCAGTCCTTACCCAGAGCAGTTCTCTGCAGAGGGCCTGGTGCACAGCAGGGTAGGGAACACCCAAGCTGCTAGGGATGGGAGCTGGGCTTCCTGGCAGAGTCCAGGAACCAAAGCACAGCATCTGCAAGGAAGGGATTCCCCACAGAGGGGCAACATAATCTCCCACAGAGGGGGAGTCTCTCCCTGACACTTGATTAATCCTATGGCCTGTTCCCATCTCTGCCCACCGCATGCCCAACTCAGCAGCTCCAGCTACCGAAGAGAGCAAGAACCAGAGGCCTTCCTGCTTCTGGGACAGAGGAGTAGGTTGATGATCTACCTGGATGTGAGTGTTGGCCTTCCCCATGCCCATGGTCTATACTCCATTCAGGGCAGCGCACAGGAACTGCAATGCCTGTTCTGGATCTAGGGTGGCTTCAGTTTGCTGGCAGGAAACTGTACATGAGACCTTGCATTTGCGGGGCGACACAGGCACTAACATGGGCATGGAAGTTTGAGGAATAGGGCAGAGGCCTGTGTGGGGCAAAGAGAGCAGGGATTTGGGAAGCAAGAGCACAGGATCAAACACTTTCTTAATGTGGATCAGGATGATCCCCCTTTCAAAGATAGAGAAAGTGAGGCACCAGGTGGGAGAGTGACCTGGCCGGGATCATATTACCAGTCAGTGGCAGGGCTGCAGTACAACCCATTCCCTGCTCTCATCACTGGAACCTGCTGCCCCTCCTGTATGACCCCTCCAGCCATCCTCTCACATAGGCCATCCCCACCACTCTCCAATACCAGGCTGTTTCCATTATGGAAGCAGGCTTGTAACAGAGTTCACTCACCGATAGATGCCTTTCCTGGCAAGGTGTCACAGCTTTCTTGCTGGGCTAGCACCCCCGCCGATAGTCGCTAGGGCACTCTGGCAGTTTTTTGGCTGGGAACTCAGCCCTTCAGCCAGGTGACTGTTTTTTAGTCCACTCCTTCCTGGATCGCGCTCATCCCAAACTAAAAGTCAAAAAATGTCTTTAACAGAAACAAGGTCTTCCATCCCTTTGGGAGCTCTTCCTCAGCCTGACTTTGGCTCGGCCTGCCCTTGTTGGCCTTGGTAGCCCTTTCTATGGCCTTGTACATCCCCTTCCTTAGAGACCATGGGAGAACCAGTCCTACCCTGGAGTCTAGGTTCTGCCCCAAGGCCCTGTACCGAACAGCTAGGCCTGCTCCTGTACCTTTGCTGCAGTTTTCCCTGGTTTTCCCCTCAGGTGGAGCTCACTCTGTAATCCATTTGGCCTAGCTCCAGGCTTTATAGCCCACAGGCCAAACCCCCCTGTTATTTACCCTCCTCTTTAGAACCTGGCCCCCAAGTTCTATTCTTGTCCGCTTCATCCCTCGTCATCTCATCACTGTCACCAGCTGCGCGCTTGTACAGCCTGTGCGCACAGTGTCTCCAGCTCCACTGCCAGCTCGCTCACCAGAATTAAGAGACAATCCTTCTCTTCTGCAGTATCCCAACACTCTTCCTGCAGCCACTCATTCTCATTAACAACTGCTTGCAGAGCCTGTTCTGAAGCCTTTAGCTTCTTCTGTAGCCTTTTTGCTACTGCCGCTGCATACGCCAAAACCTTTTCTGTCAGGGTCTGAGAATCCACCATGGACTGCCCCACCCTTGTGTTTGTCCCTACTTCAGTCTGCTTCATCTCTGCGCCAACCATTTAGTCCTTCACCTCCCTGCAGCACCCGACAAGGTGTGTTGGTGGAGGGTCTGCAAGGTCCATGGCCATCCCTGCCACCTCCACGTTGCCTGCCTCATGTGGGTTTGTGTCGGAGGACACGTTCTCCTTTCTTTTCTACCTTCTCGGGGCCCTGGCCCCTCCTTTTGCCACTCAGCAATTTCCTAAGCAGGCCGTCACCCATGTCTTTTGATATGGCCTGCTTCTCTGCACCCAAAACAAAGAACTCTTGTCCCCATCTTGGCATTAGGCCACGCTTGTACACTTTCTCATGCCCTGCTCTCCTGGGCTAACCTTCTCAGCACAGCCCAGGCATGCTCTCCTTGTCTGCTCTTTTCGTCCACGGGCACAGCAGACCCTGGGTTGATTTCCCTTTGCAGGATCTCTCACAGGTATTGCTGCTGCTCCTGCGTCTGCAGCTCCGCCTGCACTTCCTTCTGCTTCTGTTGGTTTTCTAGGAGCTGCTGGAGAAACCCCTAGATCTGCTTTGGCTGCTTAACCAGTCCCTGGAACTGAAGTGGGAAATCCAGTGACCCGTCGGTCCCTCGATACACCTGCTTGGGAGGACAGACCTTCCTTCACCAACCAAGACATCCATCAGCCCTCATGGCTCACAGGGGGAATTCAATCCTCCTGACTATGCCAATCATAAACGAATCTACTCATCATTACATGCAACCCCCAGCGGCCAGGCATGGTATCACAGCCCTCTCGCTGGGCTAGTGTCCCCCATCAATGGTCACTTCAGCACCATGGCAGTTTCTCTGCCTGGTAACTCAGCCCTTCGGCCAGGTCACCACCATTAGTCCACCCTTCTGGGGCCCAGCTTGTCTCACACTAAAAGTCCAAAGAGGTTTTTCCACAAAAAGAAGTCCTTCTGCCATCGCTGGGGCTCTTGCTCAGCCTGCAGCCCCCTTGCTGGGCTTGGTAACCCTCTCTGGGTGCGTGTATGCCCCCTTCTTTGGGGCCAGTAGGGGAACCCAGTCCCATCCTGACATTGGTAGCAGCCCAGGGCCCTGTACCCAACAGCTAGGTCTGCTGCTTTCTCTTTGCTGCAGTTTCCCCTGGGCACTTCCTACCTCTCTTCTCAAGTTCCCCTCTAGGAATTCCTTGCTGCTCTGAATTTCCTACCTCATTCTCATTCCTGTTGATACCCCAGCTGGGCTGTATCACCACTGAAGTCTGGCTCTTTAGGGGGAGGTACATGGTGCCTGTCAGTTAGGGCTCATTCTGTAATTAGCTTGGCTAAGCCCCAGGCTGTGCAGCCCAGGGGAAAGCACCCTGTTACAGGCCTGCTCTGCCCACTCCTACTGTTACTGGGCTGGGGTCCTTGCTCCCCATTTCAGACCTGGTTTCTAGAGGGGCTGAGTACACACAGGTCCTACTGCCTGGAACTGGAGTTTTCTTGTTCTGGTGTCTCTGACATTCAGGACCTTCATCATTCAGAGGCTGACAGGTGTGGTGAGGGGGCTGGAGAAACCCCACTACTGAGCGGAAGATGGTCAAAGAGTTGGGATTCTGGGAGCTGATGGGTTCGTTTGCCCTGCTGCAGGAAGTGGAGCTGGAGACCGGAGATGCCATGTGAATGAGACTACCTGATGCTCTCTTCATGCCTGAGGGGCTGGAGCCTCCTACCGGAAATGCTCTCAGGAGTCCAGGTTCGAGGACATCTCTGGGGAGCCCCTTCCTAGGAACAAAACCAGGGTGGTACGATGATGGAGAC
>NW_020685364.1:0-3272 GCF_002925995.2 Terrapene triunguis
CCCCCCCCCCTCGCCCCAGCTTACCTGCTGCTGCCCGCCTGCCCCTGCTTCTTTTCAGGCTTCCCGCGAACATCTGATTCGTGGGAAGCAGGGGAGGGGGAGGAGCAGGGGGTGGAGCGTTCGGGGAGGGGAGGAGGGGGAAGACAGCTGCCGGGCAGGACAGGGTGCTAAGGCTGCAGGGGATGGGGGGAGCCGGGAAGGGGCTTTGGCTGCCGAGCGGCGCTTGGCCGCCGCTTTTCGATCTATAAATAGCTGACTGGGGGAAATCCCGGACATTTTTAGATTTTTAGAAATCCCCCCCGGACGGCTATTTATAGATCGAAAAGCCGGACATGTCCGGGAAATCCGGACGTATGGTAGTCCTACCTAAATAATCTATACAGAAGCCCCTGGAATCCCATAACATTGGGTCCCTAATCCATGAACTATTGGAACTCATTTACAGAGCTTTTCTTACACATTACATGAATATATTGTCTCATACTATAGAATTAATAATCCCTATTCCACGATGAGAGATCTTTGAGCTATAATGTATCTTAATTAAAACTATCAGATTTAAATGATTTTTTTTTTAAAAATCATTGATTTTTATCCACCCTGGTTACCAGCCCCTTCCAGAGGGCAACGGCTCACATCAGCTGTATGTTTAAAGCAGGAACTAAGTTAATGACACAATGGAAATCTGCACGACAATCACATTACTATCCCATAGCCTAGCTCAAATTCCTTTTATCTGTTATGAATCACACTGCTGGAATGACCATTATGCTGCGTTAAGTAGCACGGGGAAGTGTCTTAGGGAACTGAATTACTCTGATGACTGTGAATACCAGTGAGTGCTGCTTAATCAGGAAGATGTTGGCAAAAATTCGACTTAATGGGGGTGCATTTGACTCGTGCCAAGGAGTTAAGTGGTGTTTAACCAGCTCTGGATTGTGGCTTTTTATATAGGCCCAGAGGTGTGCATGATGCCTCAAAACTGACACATACTGTGTCTGGAGAACTAAGACGTTGTTGTCATCATCTCCCATTCCTATGTTCTGCCCAACACACGCTCCATATTGTTTATTATAATGTTCTGCCATCTGGTTTCCCCCAAAGGAAATAGCTTAGTGGTCTAAGCATTAGGTTGAGAATTTCTATTGTCTCTGGAATCCCAGGTTCAGATTATTTTGACTTTCATTTACAATGGTGTCTAGGTGTCCCAACCAAGATCAGGGCTCCATTGTGCTAGGCGCTGTACAAACAATGAGCAGGAAACACTTTCTGTCTATCTTCATATGTATGTGGCTGTCCATTACTATAATATCTTGATATGTCATAGTCTTCATTGTACAGTAGAACTAGAGCTGTCAAGCGATTACAAAAGTTAATTGCGATTAATCGCATTAAACAATAATAGAATACTATTTATATAAATATTTATGGATGTTTTCCACATTTTCAAATATATTGATTTCAATTACAACACAGAATACAAAGTGTACAGTGCACACTTTATATTTATTTTTATTATAAATACTTGCGCTGTAAAAATAAAAAATAGTATTTTTCAATTCACTTTACTGTAGTGCAATCTCTTTATCATGAAAGTTGAACTTACAAATGTAGAATTATGAATGCAGTTATTTTTTGTACAAAAATAAAACAATGTAAAACTTTAGAGCCTATAAGTCCACTCAGTCCTACTTCTTGTTCAGCCAATCGCTCAGACAAACAAGTTTGTTTACATTTACGGGACATAATGCTGCCCACTTCTTATTTATGACACCTGAAAGTGAGAACAGATGTTTGCATGGCAATTTTGTAGCCAGGATTGCAAGGTATTTACGGGCCAGATGTGCTAAATATTCGTTTTTGTTTTTTTTTCTGGGCTGGGGGTGCAGGCTCTGGGATGGAGCCAGGGATGAGGGGTTTGGGATGCAGGAGGGGGCTCGGGGTTTGGGGGGCTCAGGGCTGGGGCAGGGGGTTGGGCTGTGGGAGGGGGTCAGGGCTCTGGGCTGGGGGCTTGGGGTGCAGGAGGGGGCTCTGGGTTTGGTGGGGCTCAGGGCTGGGGATTGGGGTGCAGTGTTAGGGCATGGACTTACCTCCGGCGGCTCCCGGTCAGCGGCACAGCTGGGGTGCAGAGGCAGGCTTCCCGCCTGTCCTGGTACCGCGGACCGCGCTGCGCCCCAGAAGCGGCCAGCAACAGGTCTGGCTCCTAGGCGGAGGCTCACAAGTGGCTTTGCATGACTCTCGCCCGCAGGCACCACCCCCCCCGGCCAATGGGAGTGCAGAGCCGGTTCTTGGGGCGGGGGCAGCGCACGGAGTCCCGTGGCCTAGAAGCCGGACCTGCTGCTGGCCGCTTCCAGGGCAAAGTGCAGTGTCGGAAAAGGTAGGCACTAGCCTGCCTTAGATGCGCAGCACCGCTGACAGGACTTTTAATGTCCTGGTTGGCAGTGCTGACCAGTGCAAGGCGACCCAGTGCCTTACATGCCACGACCCAGTACTGGGTCGCGACCCATGGTTTGAAAAACACTGCACTATGGTACTTGTATGAGGTGAATTGAAAAATACTATTTAATTTGTTTATCATTTTTACAGTGCAAATAACTGTAATAAAAATAATATAAAGTGAGCTGTCAAGGCTGCTTCCCCACTCTGAACTTTAGGGTACAAATGTGGGGGCCTGCATGAAAACTTCTAAGCTTAACTACCAGCTTAGATCTGGTCCACTGCCACCACTCCCAAAGCTAATTCCCTTCCCTGGGTAGCCTTAAGAGACTCTTCACCAATTCCCTGGTGAATACAGATCCAAACCCCTTGGATCTTAAAACAAGGAGAAATTAACCATCCCCCACTCCTTCCTCCCACCAACTCCTGGTGGATCAAGATCCAACCCCCTTGGATCTAAAAACAAGGAAAAATCAATCAGGTTCTTAAAAAGAAGGCTTTTAATTAAAGAAAAAGGTAAAAATCATCTCTGTAAAAATCAGGATGGAAAATAACTTTACAGGGTAATCAAACTTAAAGAGCTTAGAGGACCCCCCTCTAGCCTTAGGTTCAAAGTACAGCAAACAGAGATAAACACTCTAGTAAAAGGTACATTTACAAGTTGAGAAAACAAAGGTAAACTAACACGCCTTGCCTGGCTGTTTACTTACAAGTTTGAAATATGAGAGACTTGTTCAGAAAGATGTGGAGAGCCTGGATTGATGTCTGGTCCCTCTTAGTCCCAAGAGCGAACAACCCCCAAAACAAAGAGCACAAACAAAAGCCTTCCCCCCCCC
>NW_020685365.1:0-1790 GCF_002925995.2 Terrapene triunguis
CCTCCCTCCATCCATCCACCCCACCCCTCCCATCCATCGACCCCCCCCTTCCCTCCCTCCCTCCCTCCATCCACCCCATCCCGTCCCATCCATCCACCCCATCCCTCCCTCCCTCTATCCACCCCACACCCCTCCCTACCTCCCTCCATCCATCCATCCACCCCCACCTGTCCATCCCCACACTCTCCTCCATCCATCCCCACACACCTCTCCGTCTATCCCTGTACATCCATTCATCCCATACAGACTCCATCTAGCCCCATGCACACCCGTCTGTCCATCCATCCACCCTCACCCACCCACCCGTCAAACCCCTCCATCCATCCATCCCTCCATCCCTCCATCTGTCCTTCCCACAACCACCCATCCATCCATCCATCCATCCAGCCACCCTGTTACCCGGGGTTCTTTCAACCCAAAGCTCCTGGTAACTTTACTCTGTGTGAGGTGGTGTCAGGAAATAAATCAGGGGAGACACGGCCGTCTGACCCATAGATGGCTGGCACAAACAGGGCAACACAAGAGTGCTCTCACTTAAAGCTATATATTACTTAGTCTTAAGCTCTTCCACAACAGGTTAGTAAAACATCCCCCAAAATCCCAGATTCATATTTACCCAGGGACTTGAGACGGTCTCGAGTGGATAACTGTAGGCGTCCAGTGGCCAGCTGGCGGTCTCCAGGGGAACTTGAGAGGTGTCCAGACATTCAAGTGTCCATAGAGCTCAGATTTCTTCCCCTTTTTATATCCATCTTGTTAGTATTGCATAGCTTGCTCACTAACAAAACTGCTGAGCAGACGCTAAGTTAAGGGTGGAGATTTCCAGCCTGTCTAGTGGGCAATTTTCCATCAGTTAACAGCTGTATAGCAATAGTTAACTATTGCCAGACTTCCGTCTTGCAAAACCACGTGCTTCGGAAAAACAGCTCAAGTCAGGAGGGCAGAGGGTCACGTTTACTCCTTGAGGTCACTCACTTCACCCTCCCCTCTGGGTCTGTTAGCTGTGCTAAGGGTTCAAAAACGCCTTCTTTTGGAGGCTTTCAGTAATAAGCATAACAACTGGAATTCCAGCTGCTGACAGTGGTTTAAACATGTTACTGGGCTATCAAAAATCTGCTCCTACAACCCCACACATCCTCCATCCCCACACAACCCTCCCTCCCTCCCTCCATCCCATACACACCCCTCCATCCATCCATCCATCCATCCCATACACACCCATTCATCCCATACACACCCTCCATCCATCCATCCATCCATCCATCCATCCATCCCAGACACACCCCTCCATCCATCCATCCATCCCATACACACCCCTCCATCCATCCATCCCAGACACACCCATCCATCCATCCATCCATCCATCCATCCATCCCAGACACACCCCTCCATCCATCCATCCATCGCATACACATCCATCCATCCAACCCATACACACCCCTCCATCCATCCATCCATCCCATACACCACCCTCCATCCATCCCTCCACCCCATACACACCCATCCATCCATCCATCCCATACACACCCATCCATCCCTCCATCCCATACACACCCATCCATCCATCCATCCATCCATCCCATAGACACCCATCCATCCATTCATCCCCACACACCCTCCAGCTTCCCTCCAAGAGCTTGGCTCAGCGTGTCCAACCGAGACAGACTCGTGGCAGGGACCTGTCCACTCCAGAGGGACCTGGGAACCTCTCCTAGCATGTCCAGTGAGGCCCAGGCAGCGTTTTCAGAGTCGCCGGGGTGTTTCCCAGCTGGAGCACAGCGTTGGACATC
>NW_020685365.1:1890-3497 GCF_002925995.2 Terrapene triunguis
TGGCACGGTGGGTTGTACCGGCCTTCAGCTCTCCCTCAGTCAGTTCCCAGGTGCCAGAGACCTCAGCTCACACCTCCCCGGCTTTGCTTCTCCAGCTGGGGTCTTTGCTCCCCTGCGGAAAGCGGGGAAATCCGTGCGCCCTGGGACCCGGCATGGTCTCGCTGGCCCCGTTGGTGTCCTGGGTCGCTTTCAGCGAGTTGCTTGGTGAATCTTCATTCCACCCAAACTGGGAGGTAACACGCAGCCACCCGTATCTCTTAGCCAGTCCTGAGAGCAAACGTAATCGCTTCTCCTTCCACTGGGGAGCCACGCAGTGCATGGGGCGGCGGGTGGAGGAGCAGGAGGCACAGATAGGGGTCATAAAATATTACAAAAAAATCCCACTTTGTCATATCATCCACTCACCCGCTCACCCATTCACCCATCCGTACCCTTCCATTCCTCCATCCACCCCCTTGTATCTATCTATCTATCTATCTATCTATCTATCTATCTATCTATCTATCTCAAGCTAATTCCCATCTGTGACAAAAAATGGGAAATGTTAATAAATCTCCCTCCTTCCCCCAATTTCCCAGCCCTTTGGGGAATGCATCGGTACACTCACCCTGCTGCAGAAGGTGAAATTCCTGAGTTACATTTCTAGTGGGGGTGAGTTGGGGGGGGAGGAAGACTCAGGGGCTGGGGTGAGTGTGAGGGGCAGGTTTGGCGGGGCTGGTGAGTTTGGGGTGGAAGGTTCAAGCAGGAAGGTTTGGGGGAATTGGGTGCGTGTAGGGGGAGCCCAGGACTAGGATAGCAGGGGGCTGAGGGTCAGGATTGAGGGGCACTGGAGATCTGGGGGTCGAGGGAGCCCAGGGCTGGGATAGCAGGGGGTTACTAACTCACTCCACCTGACCCCTTCTCCCCAAACTCACCCCGCCCGCCCGGAGTGTTCACACTTCCTGATTCCCCATCCCCTTCTCTGCCCCCCCGCCCCTGTTTATACGTCTCCAATTTCTCCACCTTCCTTTCTCCCTTCCCAGAAGCCAACTGCTCCTACTTCAAATTCTTCAGCACGGGGGAGAACGCCCGCATTTTCCAGAGAACGACAAAAAAAGGTTAGAATGTCCCTGGATTGCACCGATGGGCCCATCTACCCCTGTATCCTGCCTCCTCTCTTCCCCAGATCACACCCATGGGCCCATCTAGCCAAGGTCTCTTGGGCTGTACTGGAGGCTGGCAGTGGGGGTTTTCCTCCCAGACTGGGGTAACTCTCTGTCTTCCCCCCCTTTCCCCGCCTCGCAGAGCTGAACATCACGGCGGCTGTGATCTCTCTTCTGAGCATCACCCTGATGGTGATGGGCTCCCTGTGCATCACCATGGCGCTGAGCAAAGGGGTGGAGTTCCTGCTCAAACCTGCCTCCTGCTTCTTCATGATCTCCGGTAGGTACACCTTCCCCGCCCCCTGCCGAGCCCTCTGCCCTGCAGCCCAGCGCCTCCTGGGGAGCCTCCCACCCCGCTCCCTGCAACACAGAGCCCCCTACTGAGCCCCCACCCAGGTCCCTGCAGCCCAGCCCCCTGCCGAGCCCCCCACTCAGCTTCCTACAGCCCAGTGCCCCCTACTGAGC
>NW_020685366.1:0-1530 GCF_002925995.2 Terrapene triunguis
GAGGGCGGCCAGAGCGCCGGGGGGAGGGCGGCGAGCCCGGCCGTGGCCCCGCTCTCCCCGGCGGCCGGAGCGCCGCGCCGCCCCCCTCCAGGTGCCGCCCCAAGCACCAGCTTGGTGGGCTGGTGCCTGGAGCCGGCCCTGCGAGCAACTGCCCTGCTTGCTACCCCTTAATGCAGGCCCCGGCTTTTATATGCAGAAAAACAGTTGTTGTGGCACAGGTGGGCCGTGGAGTTTGTATTGCATGTTGTGGGGGGAGGAGGGGGAGCTCAGAAAAAAAAAAGGTTGAGAACCCCTAAGCTAGGGGATTGCCCAGGACTCAAGTGCACCCACACCTCTGGGGTGCAAACCCAAAATTGTATTGTCTTGTGCCGCACAGAGAACTGTACAGTGTAAGCTCATGAAAATCGCCCCCTCCCTCAGTGTGATGGAAGATATGCACAGCTTTTTGCCCTCCAATTATGAATTGCACAAACTGGTTTAGAGAAAACAAAACAAGTTTATTAACTACAAAGGATAGATTTTAAGTGATTATAAGGGATAGCTAACAGATCAAAGCAGATTACTGAGCACATAAAACACGCAAACTAAGTTTTAGACACTAAAAAAACTGGCTACAAGTAGTAATTTCTCACCCTAAATGTTGTTTTAAGCAGGTTGTAGAGTTTCTGGAAGACAAACTGCTCTTGCTTGCAGCTTAGAACTCCAGATATTCCTTTCACAGGCCAGACACCTTTTCCAGCCTGGGTCCAGTTCTTTCTTCCCCAGATCAGTCTTAGGTGTTTTCAGCAGTCATCTTGGGTGGGGATTCAGTGAAGAACCCACCCTTATTAACTCACTCAGGATTTACATATGGCGGGAATCTTTTTTTCCCAGTTTGATCCCTACCCCTTCTAGTGGAAAAATACTAGCAGTACAAGATGGGGTCCAGTACCAGGTGACATGATCCCATGACCCTGCCGTGGCAAAGCAGCATCCCAGGAAGGTGGGAGATTAGCATTTTCAAAGTCCTATTGTTCTCCCTAATGGTTCATTGACTAAACAGCCAGACTGATTGCATTTGTCTGGTGGGCGTTCCTCAGCTGCAAACACTTTTGTAATTGATACATAGTTAATATTCCTAACGTCAGATACAGAAATGATACATGCATACACATAGGATAATCACATTCAGTAAATCATAACCTTTCCAGTGATATCTCACATGACCCATCTTGCATAAGATGTCTGTTATGCCATATTCATATTATAATAATATCTCTATGAACAATATGGGGCATAGTGTCACAATGAGTTTCTGTGAGATGACAGGAAACAGAGTTTGGGATAAAGTACAGACCTAAGGTGAAATCAGTGAGACTTAGGCTCCTATGCCTAAATCACTTTGAAAATAGTATTTAGGCTCCTGGCTCACTTAGGCATTTTTGGAAAGTGACTTAGAACTATAGTCTTTGAAGAGATTATAGAACAAGAAACTAAGAGCCACCAATCCTGTTCCAAGGGGCTCTAGCTCAGTGGTCTCCAACCTTTTTA
>NW_020685366.1:1540-3131 GCF_002925995.2 Terrapene triunguis
GTTGGTGGGGTTAAATTCAGTAGGCAGCAAAGTCAGCAGGAGGCAGTGGAATGAAGACTTTTGGAGATGAGAGAATGATGGTGTGGCAAATCTGGAGCTGCTCTGTAGTAATTTATTACTATGGTGTGTTGACCTGACTATTGGGCTGTTTACTGTATGACTATATTGGTTGAGTTTGATAGGGGGCTGTAAGGGAAAAACAAGCAGGAGGGGAAAAGAGAGTCTCAAGATAAGACTTCACCACAAACACTCGAGGCCTGTTAAGAGAAAATGCCAGGATAGGAAAAGACCCACACAGAACTGTGCAAGTTTAAAAAGGAAGGCTCTATCACCAGAGGGAGGATTTATTCAGAGGAACCAGACTAACATAGGCATCCAATGGGATGTCTAAAATGGTTAGGCCTGCCTAGGTTACCATCAGACATGTGTAGGCTGTTTATTTTAAAATCCTCCCCTCCTCCCCCCAGCAAATGCTTTGTTCCTACTATTAAAATAAACAATACTTTGTTTGAAGATCTGATCCCTCTATGCCACTGGTCAGTCACCTGAAGGGAAGAACTGCAGGTACTCAAACATAGCCAGACCTTCTGGGCAAGCACGGTGGATACTCAGGATACGGTAGCCCAGGGATTGGTCTGAGACTAGGAGAATTGTGGAATTCCATCCCGGAATAGGTAAAGCCATGAGGCCTAAGACCTGAAGGGCTATGTGCAGAGAAATCAGAAAGGTAGCTAGCCTTGTAACCATGACAAATGGTTTGTAGGTTAGTCTGTGATATAGAGTAGGTGGTTATAAAGAAACAACCCAAGTGTCCTGCTGGTGCTATTGGTGTCACAAAATAAGTGTGGCTGGAGATGTAGGGTTTTTTAGATGTCTCAGACAGCCATGTAGAGGGAGACTAGGTCTTGATGAGAGCATGGATAGGGGAATGCATAGAGACTTGCCTTCATTCAAATTAACAAACACCTGCTCTCATGCAACCACTCTATACATGTATTGGCCAAGGCAACAATTTGTGGGGATGAGTGAGGACATGGAGAATATCTTATCACATGAAGTAATTGTCCACAATGTACGGTACCACGTCGTACCTCAGCCAGCTGTTGTCTTCCAACAAAACACATGCTGCCTTTTAGCATACTAAAGACAGTTTAGTGACTTTGCTGTGGTGATTTAAGTGGATCGACCCACAGAGTAAGTAGAGCTTGAGTGCACAGCTACAATGCCAGTTGCCGTACCAGCTGCGTTTTTCTTTTATGAAGGTGAACAGCAGTAATATTTGGCTCACACTTTATAATATATTTGCATGGGTAAGTGGGAGCGGCACTGTTTTGAATCGCCAGCTCCCCAAAACACAACAGTCTACTGCTAGCTGTAGATAACGAACTTTCATTCACATCTGTCTCCCTCCCCTCAAGCACATTGTGTGGCAAATTGCATTCACTGACATCAGCAGGAGAGGCTGTGTTCCAAGTCATATTCCCCCACTGAGGAGGCACTATTTATAACAGCACTCACTCTGTGAGGTATCAGATTACAGTCCTCATGAAAAGCAAAAGTTTGAAGTTATGAAAGTTTTGATCATTTTGTG
>NW_020685367.1:0-1891 GCF_002925995.2 Terrapene triunguis
CTTGTCTCTCTAATATCCTGGGGCCAACATGGCTACAACAACACTGCATACAACATTCTTGAAAATAGCTTTATATTTTGTAATTCTGTCCTTGCCTGTTTTATTCACTGGGGTCTCAGAGCATTAGTGTACTTCAACACTGGGAGAAATTCATTGTCAGTGCAGAGAGCCAGTGGAAGATACCCCACCCCCCCACACACCACTTAAGTTCCACACAGAAGCTGTGGGATGTGGCTGGAGGAGCAGAAAGGGTCTCTGCACTAACCTGTATAAGCCAGTATAGAAGGCAGCGATAAGGGATGGCCGTGGAAGAAGCCACAAGCTCTACATTTGGGTGGATCCAGAGGGGCTGTGGTGAGAAGTTATTAATAGGCCCTGCATTGATGGGTGGATTTTACCTGCTCAGATCTTTGGTATCTCTCTGCATACAGCCTGATGAGTTAGGTTTTAGGCAGATGGAGTGGATTTTACCCTAGTATGCAGAACTACAAAAAGGCAGCTGCAGCTTTAAATGCCTATGTTTCTCTATTGATATTGAAAATAAATTAAAATAGAAAGCATGGTGGCCTAGATTGGGAATGCAGGGAAAGGCTACAATGCAATAGATACACAGGGTTAAATCTGGAAGATCAGAGGACATTTTAAAGTAGTAATATTATGGAGGTCAGGGATTGGGGAAGATAATAACTGAAGGTTTTAAAATCAAACCAAAACTAGGACAATGTTGTCAAAATTAAATACTTACATTTAGACACTAAAATCCAGATATTGGTACACATGAATGCACGCATATGCACACAGCCTGAATTTCGTACGTGCTGAGCAATCATATCTGAGTTTGAAGATACTGTTACTCTTCAAGCTATACCTGGTATGTGGATGAAAAACAATTTATACATTCTATGAAGTCAGTGAGAAATTCCCACAGGAAATGATAGCTGTTAATCACAAAGGTTGTCAGTTACTGGCTGTGATTGGCAGGCTTTTTGACCAAAAAAAAAGAGAGAGAAAAAAAACAATCAATTTCTAGTGTAGAAGTAAATATTATTTTTATTAGTTGTTTTATGTGTTTTTCAGAATTACTAGAGAAGTAACCCTGAAACCTTAATTCTTTTATGTACCTACCAGGTAAAACATGGATAGTGTCAGGGCATGATTTTCCATGTGGTCTGGCCATTGTACTTCAGTCCTAACCTTGATGAACTCCAATAAAACCAAAGGGCTCATGGGAAAGCTGAAACTTCAGATAATCAGTGAAACTGGCCCAGAGAAATCTCTGGAGTTGAGGCATCAGATCTTGCTGGCTGCTTCCCCAGATTATAGACAACTAGCTGGTTCCCCAAGGCCAACAAATGCAGCAGGACTAAATAGCAATTGAGTGCAGAGGTATTAGGGCAAAAGCTGAGGTAAAGCTGTGAGGTATGTTAACAGAGTCTCAGTTAAGGTATGTTATTCAAAGCATTTTAGCCTCAGGTAAGACATTTTAGCTAATTGTGGGTGATTGTCTTCCTCCCAAGACTAGCCTGTGCTGAAGATAAGAACCTGCTACTTATTAACAGCTCAGGGCAATGATCTTTTATGCTCAGATAGCAGGAACTTGTGATTATGGTGCAGAAGCAGGTCCTGGCTTTTATCTCTGAAGTTCCATGTGGACTGGATGTGTGAATGCGTTGAAATGTTCATTATAAAATGAAACTTTGATAGGGTTTGAACTCCTTGTAGACCTCATGCTCCTGAGGATGACCCATGACTAATGAACAAGTATATAATATATTGCCTAACGGGATGTGATTGAACCTCTCTCTAGTGGCTGCTCTATATTGAGGATGAAAGTCTGCTACTGACTAAGAGGAGTTACCCTCTTTAGTTTGAATATTAGTGGTGTGTACTG
>NW_020685368.1:0-5599 GCF_002925995.2 Terrapene triunguis
GAGGTTGGGGGCAGAATTCCGAGCACTGTGGCATTCTGGGAGGAGGTTTGGGGGAAATCTCCATCTTGGTTCTATCACTGCAGGGGAACCAGGGCCGGCGCAACCCATTAGGCGACCTAGGCGGTCACCTAGAGCGCTACAGTTGGGGGGGGCGGGGCCACAGCGGTATTTCGGCGGCGGGACCTTCCGCCGCCTCTGTGGGGGGCCTCATTTCGGGGCGGGACCTTCCGCCGTCTAGGGCAGCAGAAAAGCTGGCGGCGTTCCTGAGGGGAATACTACTGTTTTCCCTTCTGCTGGGGATCATGTCTAGCACAGACTCTAGTTGTGCCCTTGCCCAGCCTTGTTACTATAAAGTGTAAAACCTGTGTTGTGCCATCTCCTGATAGTGCACAGGGTTGTGCGCAGGAGGGATGGGTCCTGCTACATCTTCTGCTCTCGTTCCAGTGCTTGTACAGCTAGATGAGAGAAGCAGCCGTCTGTCCCCTCTGGAAATGGGATACCGGCTCGTGGCAGCTCCATCTTTTTGACAGGTTAGCGCTTAGCTTTTCTGACCAGTCTCCCAGTGACGACCCATTCCGTTTCTGTGGCACCTTCCAATCCAGTCATCTTGGGGAGAGGGTAGGGTGACCAGATGTCCCAATTTTATAGGGATAGTCCCGATTTTGGGGGCTTTTTCTTATATAGGCACCTATTACCCCCCACCCTTGTTCCGATTTTGTACACTTGCTGTCTGGTCACCCTAGGAGAGAGTTTCACAAGCCTTAGTGCATTAATTCCCCGCTATGAGGCAGAGGATTATTATTGTCCTCATTTTAGAGAGGAGACCTTGGGTTAGGCCCAACAGGAGTTAGGCAACTAACCCCTTTGAGGAACTGGGCCTAAGTGACTGGCTCAGTGGGCCTAAGTGACTGAGACACTGGCAGAGTCTAGAAGAGAACCCAGGAGTCCTGGCTCCCAGTGTCGGGCTGTAGTCGCTCAGGCAGAGTGGGTGGGGGTGTATGGAATTGCTGGTCATTTAGTCAAATGCAGCTATAGGCCATTGCAGAGACTGGGTTCGCACTGTGCTTTCTTTGACTTGTACAGGGCATATGGGGCCTTTCAATCCATGGGGCTTTGGATCAGGCCCCCAGAGTGTTGCCATTGACCTCAATGGGGCCAGGCGTTCATCCCGTATACTGACACTCCACCCCTGGAGTCAATGGGGATATGACCAGAATGTGGAGCGAGAAAAGCCTGTCCTCTTTTCCCTGTTGTCATCCCCACTCCCTCTGCTCTTCTAGCCCCCGTCCCCTCTCTGCCCCTCTACACCAGGGGTTGGTGCGGGAGCCTTCTCCTCTGCAGCTCCTGCTGTCTGGATCAGCTTTTCCTGGCCTCATGGAGCCTCCCTCGTATTCCAGATCTCAGCAGGCACATTTCTCTGTCCTCATCTACAAACCCTGGGCCGGGACCCCAGTAATCACGAGACTGGCTGAAAAATTGTGAGCTATGGGGTGGGGGGAAAGGAATCAGGTGGTTTGGGTTTGTCTTCTGGTTTATGAACTTCCCCGGCACCCCCTCTGTGTGTGTGTAAATTACAACCAAAATAAACACAAGATGTGCACACACCGATGGGCCCAGCCTCCTCTGCAGCTGCTCCCTCGCGCTGCCCAGAGCGCTCCCCAGCTCTCCACACTTCCTAGCAGGCTCCCCCAGCCTCCAGTCCCCTGGTATATAAGGTTCCTGCAGCTGTCCCCAGCGTGCAGGTGGGGGCTGTCTCTGGTCTCCTGCCTGCTGCCCCAGCTGCCCGTCTCTCGGGGCCAGAGGGGAAAACTGCAGGGGGTTGAGGCAGTAGTCCCAAGATGCCTGTTTGCTTGCGAGAGCCGCCTGAAATCACAACAACGTTGCAAGTGTTGGCAGCACTGTGTTGATTTCTCTCACCCCCCCCTGCGATTATTCACTATTCAGCTCCAGCTCCCTGGTATTAACAGTGTAAGAGGCAACGGGACGCTGCGTGGTGAGAGACACCAGGCGGGATAAAGCTGAAGGGGAGAAGAGAAAGGAATCGGGGAGAGCTCTCAACCTGCTATCCGGGGGACTGGGGCCCCTCGAAGAAATGCAGAGTGGCAGACAAGGCTAGACCTGTTAGAAGAGCCCCTGCCCAGTTAAGCGGAGAGGCCGTGTGAGCAAGTGGGCAGGGCGCTGGACTGGGAATCAAACAGTAATATTACTAAGGGCTAGGCCGTTGTGAAAGCGCTTGGATGTATAGAACTCCAGTGGGATATTGAGGCGGCCTTGCAAAAGAAGAGAAATGTAATGACTATAAAGAAAGTTTGAATGTTCTTCCAATAATTTTTAAGGTCCCTCCCCCCTTATTTTTCACTTTAGGGCTTGTCTACAGGGGGGATTTATTGCGAAGCTTTTTGACATGCCTCGGGTAATGTGCAGCACGCAAACCGCACCCATAGCGTGCACACGCCGCGCCTGGTCTGTCCTTCAGTGTGCGCTGTGTGTAGACACAGCAGTGCCTTGCTGCGTGCTAGGCATGCGGCGTTCTTGGAGGGTGTCCCATGGTCCTTTGCTTCCTTTACTAGGAGTTGTGGGATGCAAAGCAGAAACCAGTCAGGTTTAAAATCCCATGTTCCCTCTCGCTCCGCCCCACGCTTCATTTGTGGGTGGAGACAGTGCTATTTTCGAATGGCTATTGGCCAGCAATTAGAGTGACCAGATGTCCCGATTTTATAGGGACAGTCCCGATTTTTGCATCTTTTTCTTATATAGGTTTCTATTACCCCCCACCCCCGTCCTGATGTTTCACATTTGCTGTCTGGTCACCCTATCAGCAATGCTCCGCTCCATACCCACCAAGACACAAAGGCTGCTTGGGCTGTATTTCAGCACTCAGATCCGGACAAATTCGGCTTTTGACTTTGCCCGTCGCACCACTGAGCAGATGCTGCGGCATCAGCAGCCGGCAGGGATTCAGCGGTGATGGAAGCAGAACGAGGACAATGAAGAAGAGGAGGGCACTGACCAGTTGGTTTTAGAGGGCCGGTTCCGGGAGCAACTTCCCAGGGTGCAGCGCCGTTTCTGGGTTCGGCAGAGCAGCATGGACTGACGGGAAAGGGTCATTCTCTGGACCTGGGCCAGCAGAGAGAGAAATTTAGCACGGGGGGCTGCCTTTTTGGAGATATGTGCTGAACTGACCCTGGAGCTGCAGCGGCAACGTACCAACATGTGGTGCCCCATGCCCATTGGAGAAGCAGGTCCCCACACTGGCCACCCCGGCAAGCTACCGGTCCACAGACAACTGATTCAGCAGGGGGAGGCCAACTGTTGGGGTCATTGCCATACTGGTGTGTGATGCCATGGAGCAGATACTATCTTACCGGCACGGGCGGTGGGTGAACCGGTCATTGAGGGAGGCTAGCCCCAGCCCCTCCCCTTCTGCTCGAGGCCCCTTTCCTCTCCCTCCCCTTCTGCCCTCCCGCCCCCACCGGAGACCAGAGCCCCCCCCCCCAGGGTTCCCACCCCCCCCCCCCCCACCAGCCCCAAGTGATCCCAGTGCCCCCAGCCCCAGAGTGCCAGACTCAGGATTTATAAAAACAAAGGGGTATTTCTCCATGGTGCTCCGAGGGCAGACTGACCACCGGGATCAGTTCACTGGAGAGTGCTCTGGAAGGGTCCACAGTGCTATGATCTTTCAGAGCTCAGTTGTAGTTGCATTACTGGAGAAGGGACTTTCTGTCCCCAGGATGGGGTGGACACTAATGGTGTGTGAAGATTGCTCTGGTTACTCTGGGAGGACCCGGCTTGTGCCCTGCTTCCCTGGCTAATGCAGCCATTCACAGGCCACTTGGACAGAAGACAGGAATTCTTTAACTCCCGCCTCGGCTAGGGCAGAGCGGCAGTGGCATGTGCATTGGGCCATTTCAAAGGAAGGCGGTGCTGTTTGCGGACTAGGTCGGCGGCAGCAGGAGGAAACTTCAACCATTCTCCTTGTGTGGGTAAGGGAGAAAACCTCGCCGCTGGGCGGAAGGCTGAGGTGTAGACTTGCTCAGTGGTTTGAGCAGCCGGGAAGGTGTCGCAAAGGAAACGGAAACAGCTGAGGGAGGAGTCTCAGGGCTGCTTCCTGTTCTGAGGGTGAGTCTCCTCCCTGCGAATGTGCGTGGAGAAGGGGCTGGGAGGGCCGTGGCGATGGGACGCTAAAACCCCATGAATTATTTCCTTGGGATTAGAGGGCTTGTCTACGCTACTGCTTACGTCGATGCAACGCATGTCGCTCAAGGGTGTGAAAAAGCCCCCGTCCCCCCGAGCAACACAAGTTACATCGACTTGAAGTGGTGTCCACACTGCGTTATGTCGGCAGGAGACGCTCTCCCGTGGGCATAGTGCAGTCTTCACCGGGGCAGCTGTGCCGAGGCAGCCCAGTAGCCTAGACTAGCCCGACAGATTTTTTCTGCATGAAATGCCGGTTTGAGGCCTCGTCGGGGGGTTTTATTAGGAAACAGCAATCAATTAAGTAACGGACCAAAAAGAAAGGTTTATGTGAGCCAACGCTAAACCAACAATAGTTTATTGGGAAATACATTGGGAAAAAAAAGCCTATTAAGTAAGAGCTATAAAAGAAACCTTTCAGTTTTGGCTTCACTGATGTTTTACTTAAAGTGCAAGCGTGCAGGGCACAACGGTGTTGGGTGGGGGGCCAGGATACAGCTTGGCTCGGTCTCTTTTTGTTTGCGGGGCTTCTGGGGCTGAGTGGCGTGGCTTGAACGTATCAGGGCTCAAATGTCTTTGCACACTGGGGGGGTTCTCAGACTGTACTGGGCCACCTGCTGGAACCCATGTGCCTATCATCCGCTCCCACCCCAGTAAGATGCAGGATTTGAAAACACAAAAGGGTATTTCTCCATGGTGCTCCAAGGGCTGGCTAACCACCGGGATCAGTTCACTGCAGGGTGCTCTGGCAGGGTTCACGACGCTAAGATCTTTCAGAGCTCAGTTGTAGTTGCATTAATGGAGAAGGGACTTTCTGCCCTTAGGATCATGGTGGGCTCAAAAAGAGCTGGGCTCCTGGTGCAAAATTTGTTTGTGCCCCGAGGTTGGCTCTGCAAGGGGATGGTATCAGGGAGAACTGTTAGAGCAGGGAGGAGTCGCTGGCGTCCCCAGTAACCCGTAGTGTCCAGGGTCTGAAGAACACGGGTGGGGCCTGGCGTACAGGACTGCAGCACCTGCTGCCCAGCATTTTGGAGCAGAGCATTTTGGCTTAGGATGGCCTCTGCATCTCCCACCGTGTGGCACATCTCGGCATGGCCATGCTTTCTGTGGCAGCTTCCATACTGTCCTTGGCCCCTTCCACAATCTCCATGGAGAGCGCCATTTCTGTTTCCTCTGCGTCCTCGTATGGTGCCTCCGCCAGAGCTCCCTTGGTTTTCCTTTGGGACCCTGTGGTGAGCTCCGAGAACATCTCATCGCGAGTCTTCCGTTTTGGCCCCCTCGGGCTAGGCAGCTGCTCTGCGACTGGCAGAGCCCCTGCCCTCGATGGTCTGGCCGCTGCAGGTGTTGTGGCTGGGGGAGTGTGGGAAAAACAGTCTGTTATCGTTTGTATTCCAGACAGGGCATG
>NW_020685369.1:0-2189 GCF_002925995.2 Terrapene triunguis
GGCAGAATCTGTCCCAGGGCTGGTTAGCAGTGAGAAGGAATCTTGTGGTAAAAGCCCTGGGGAGGGCGGGGTGAAGTCACATGGACTGCTGGGGGAATAGGAGGGTGTCTCTTAGATTCCTCTGCAGCAGTAAAGAATGCAGCTTTGGGGGCAGGGATGGTTGTGGCCAGTTCCTGTAGCCCCGGGGCTCAAGGAAAGTTCCAGAGGGAGGGGCTGGACGAAGCCAGCTCCTGTCCCGTAATCATCTCCTCGGAGGAGGGGGATATACCAGCTTGTAACCAGGGCCGGCTCCAGGCACCAGCCGCCCAAGCACGTGCTTGGGGCGGCACCTTAGAGCGAGTCGGCGCTAGGATTTTAATTTATTTATTTATTTTGGTTCGGCGGCGGGGCGCTCGGGGAGCTTGGCGCGGCGCTCGGAGGGGGGGCAGGGGCTTGGCACGGCACGTCGCTCAGAGGGGGGGCATGGCGCTTGGAGGGGGCGGGGCTTCGGGCGGTGCGGCGCTGGGGGGGCGGGGGCTTGCTCGGGGGTGGGGCTTCGGGCGACGTGGTGCTGAGGGGGCGGGGATTTCGGCGGCGCTGGTGGGGGCGGGTTCAGCTGTGCATCGCTCACGGGGGGGGGTTACAGCGGGGCGGCGCTCTTCTTTTTTGCCTGGGGCGGCAAAAAAGTTAGAGCCGGCCCTGCTTGTAACAGGGGGGCCACCACAGCTGCTGACTGCCAGGAAGTTGCAGGTCAGCAGGGGGCAGGGCCTGCCCTGGAGTGCACAGAGGGGTCTGTCCCAAAGGTGGGAGTTGGGGTCCTGGTGAACACTGTGGTGGAAACAGGCCCCAAGATCTCTTTAGCTGGAAGCACACCTAACCTGAGTGAAAAGGGGGGAATTTTGCTGGCCAGTGAAGAGTCTGCCATAGCTGGTAGCTGTGAGCCCACAGCTGGACCAGGGTCACCTTCCCTTTCGGGGGACACAGGAGTGTCTGACCCAGAGGGGAGCCCAGAGAGGGAAGCCCAGATGGAAGGTGAGGTGGGGGGCAGAGAGTCCGCCCACCTTTTGTAGGAAGGGACCCTCCCAGGAGGAGGGTGAAAAGTCTGCATTTAAAATGACAGTCCCTTCTCCTGTGGATCAGGTTTTAAGGGAAACCTGGGGGTCAGGTCTCCTGGAGGGGGGAGTCCATCCAGCTGACTGTTGGGAACAGAAAGTGGGGTGCCCACAGGGGTCCAGAGCACCCCATTGAAAGATGTTGTTCTTGCTAGACTTGTAAGAGATAAAACTCTCTCTCCAAGATAGGGATGGGGGGGAATCTCTGCATGGGTGGAACTTCACAAGGGAGTGGGGTCCAGCCCAGAGAAATTCCAGAGGGAGGGGCAGGCATGATTGCAGTACACCCTCTCCTTGCCAAAGCCTCAAACACATGCCTGAATTAAAAGTCTTCTCCAAAGAGGCAGAAGAATCTGCATCAGAGTGCCTACCAGAGGGTACAGAGAACTGGGAAAATGCAATAGACACGAAACGAGTCAAATTGAGGGAACGAAGCCTGTCCACCGTAGATTTGCTGTTAACCTTGTGTCTTTTGCTAATTTACCTATGGGATAAAACAAAGGAATTCATACTAGTGGTAAACCCTTTAAAGATGTGGGACATAACTGCTTCGTGGAAGAAACTGTTGTACATGCTAGGGATGGTGACAGGACAGCCCCACAAGCATGTTACTTTTCAGCCTATACCTGTAAACAGACTGGAAGCTTGGCACAGCAGCAAAAGCATAACAGGCCCATGCTGCCGTGTAGAAGGGGAAACTGAGGCACACCGCCTCATGGCATTGGTGGCTAAATGCCCAAACACCTCCACTTTAACAGATATTGCTGTCTGCATTCTGGTAACAATACTACACCCCAACCTGTTTTCAGGCATCTGGGGACCAGGAACCCCAAAACTGGCTAGGACCCTTAGGAATGACATCATATGGTTTAAAGGTACTGAAAAGGAGTATGACCAAAGACAAACAGGGATTTTACATGTACTGCCTCTGCCATGCACAGTGTCCAAGTCTCTGGCAGTAAGCTCAGGGGGAGGGTGTGACACTACCTCCCATAAGGCTTTATGGAAATATGCTGAGAAAGTGTTTTATGGAAATATGCTTAGAATGTATTTTATGCTACATATGCCATGTAACATATCTCTGTAAAGGTTATGATC
>NW_020685370.1:733-4607 GCF_002925995.2 Terrapene triunguis
CCGCAGAGCGTTTACCCCTATCCCTCTTCCCAGCTCTGGGACGCCGCAGAGCCTTTGTCTATGTCCCTATCCCACCTCCTCCTCCTTAGCAGGCCCAAATATACCTGCACTGCACGCCCCTACTCTCACCCCTTACAACTTAGGGTCATGTTCCATTTTGGGTGGTCGTGAGTCTGGGGTCTTCATTCCACCTCTTTTGTACCCCATGGGAGGGGTAAGGAGTGAGGTTGTGTCTGGCCAAGGCCAGGCTTTTCTTTGTGGCTTGTAGTGTTTCTTACGCCTCCCACTCCAACCCCCTTTGCCCCCCTCCTGACTGGTTGCTTGACCTCGACCTCCTTAGTATAAGAGATAAGAGTATCGAAAAGCCAAACCCCAAATTCTATCTCAGGCTGACCAACAAGCCTGGATACTAACCTGGTGTGATCAGATGACCACGGATGGACGTACGGTGACTCTCCGGCTGGGCCACGTTAAAGATTTAGCTAGGGATTGATGTGGATGGAGTTTAATCTGCAAGGCGACCACTTCCCTTCGGGATTTGTCGTGACGATAAGTCAGTTCAGGGTGGGGATCTGGTTACAGACACGACAGCATGAAATCTCGTCTTTTTTTATCCTCCTCCCTCGCGGACACTTTGCCATCTGAATTGGAGTAAAAACAGGGGGAACCAGTCCGATCACACAGAGAGGGTGAGATTCCTGGTGGAGATTTTCTTGATAATTAGGAGCAAATTCTCACGGGAACATCTTCCTGAACGTGTCAATAAAGTAACAAGTCAAACACACCCCGGCTAACAATAAACACATCCTGCCTTGAGGAGATCCCAAGCCGACGTCAGACAAACAGTCCTGACACCGGCCTCGTTGCTCGGTGCATGCTCACGACGAGGAACAGAAATGTTTTCACTCTCCAGTATCCAGACACCCTTAACTCTGCCCTGGGGTTCTGGGAGGCTTTCCCGGGCCTGTTGTGTATTAAATCAAGAGGAAGGAGTGGAGTGAGGGTTCTTCTCCAGCATCCTCCCTTCCTCTTGGGCTGGGGTCTTTCTGACCTTTCCCTTCATGCGGCTCCCTTCTCTCGGGCTGGGCGAGGGGCTACCTCACAGGATATTGACCTTACTCTCTGGTCTGGAGCAGCTCCTCCCCAGTGCCCTCTCTTCCCCTCTTCTCCCAGGACAAGGAAGGAAGGACCAGCTGGGGGAGGGGGATCCCTAGGGGGGTTAAATCAGTGTCCAGCCTCCTTCTCGGCTCCCCTACCTGCAGATTCAGTCTCTTTCCTCCATGTCTCTACCCTTCTGTGTCTGGGTGTGAGACAGAGGGATCAGTGAGGTGCCCGGGAGCCCCCCGGGATCCAGGAGAGTCCCAGCCAGAACAGGGCTGCTGGGGAGTGTGAGGAACGGTCCCAGCCTCCCCCAGGGCTGGGCTCTGCCCCTAACGCTCTGCTTTTCTCTCCCCCCAGCGAACGTGACTCTGGATCCAGCCACGGCCCATCCCATCCTCGTCGTGTCTGAGGATGGGAAAAGCGTGAGACGCGCAGACGCGTTGCAGGACCTGCCTGACATGCCGGAGAGATTCGACGCACGTCACTGCGTGCTGGGCTCCGAGGGGTTCACCTCGGGACGACATTACTGGGAGGTGGAGGTGGGGAATGGAAAGTACTGGGCTGTGGGGGTGGCCAGAGAGTCGGTGAGGAGGAAGGGACGGATCAGCCCTAGCCCCGAGGAGGGGATCTGGGCTATGGGGATACACGGGAGTAAGGCGCATTGTAAGGTGTACGATACTCTCTCCTCCCCTGCCACCCGTTTGATCTCGTGGGATACCATAAAGAGGATCGGGGTTTCTCTAGATTACGAAGCGGGGGAGGTGACATTTTTGGATGCTGATTGGAAGTCCCTGTTGTTCTCCCTCCCTCCAGCCTCTTTCAATGGGGAGAGGATCCTCCCTTACTTCTGGGTGCAGGGATCCCCGCTCAGACTCTGTTCTTGAGACAAGGGGGTGGGGGGACGGGGAGTGTCCCCCTGGGAATGAGAAAACGGGCTTCTCTCGCCCCCAACATCCCAACCCCTGTGTCCCCAGAGGGCTCCCATCTCTCCGAGCCCCTGGACCGCTCCTCTCCCCGAAGCACTGATGTCTCAGCGCGCCCATAAAGAGCCGGCTGGGACCTGGCCAGAGAATCTCACTGCAGCGGGTCTCCCGGCCTGTTTCTCACGGCGCTCGGTGGCTCTGGAGGCTGCCCAGGCTGGGAACCAGCCCCCCAGTAGCTCCAGCGCCCCCCAGGAGCAGTCACACCCGGCACGGGGCCCCCTTAATTCTTTGGGCCACGGAGCCCCTGGCTGGGGGACTCCTGCGGGGGAGGAGTTTGGGGGTTGGAGGCGGAGTTTTGTCGGGGGCTGCCGGAGGGGCAGCTGCTGGGTTTCTGGGATGGGGTTTTCCGAGGCGCTGAAGGGAATTAGGTCCCCAAATCCCCTTGTAATTCCCTCCGTCGGGTCCCTCCCCGCGGCTCTGTTGGGAATCGCAGCTGTGCAGCGTGAGCTCTTCTCCATGTTCAGCGCAATCTGGATAAAGATCGCTCCGTACGACGTCCTTGGGTTTTGTGTCATTGGTGGCTGGCTCGTTAAACTCCCACGCGCTCACGTAACTCTCCTTGCCATGGGGCTTCATGGGGCTGGATGGCCACCGTTTAACAGATGCCTTTTCAGTGGCAACGGGCCCCTGTGTCTGGCTACTAACCACCCCCCAGTATCTGCAGGGGAAAGAGGGGGCCTGGTTCTTAGTCACAGAAACGCCTCTGGGCAGCGCAAAAGGGCCTTTACTGCATTACTGTGTGTGTCACCGTAGCGTGTAGGAGTCCAAGTTACAGACCGGGCCCCATTGTGCTAGGTGCTGTACAAACACAGAAAGAAAAGATGTCCCTGCACCTGGCAGCTTCCAGTGCAAGCGAGAGCTGGAGACAGACAGAGGGGGAAGGGGACATTTCTCTTACCACAAACCCCCTCCCACAATGCCTCCCAATATCCATAAAGCTCCACAGCGTCACACACTCCGCCACCTCCTTTATGCTCTTCTGTACGCCTTGGTAGGCTTGGCTAAAGACAAGTTTGTTTGTTTTTTATATATAATTCTGACCGAGGATAGCAACATTCATTTTTAAGCTATTTTCTATTTTGCTCTGTTTAAATGTTCACAGTTTTGCACAATTGTGGGTTTCGAGCGTTTTCAGCTTTTCTCTAGGGCAACGCTCACAGGCGAAGGGCAGCAATTCAGGGTTGGTCAGACCATCGTTATGTCATGAGAGACGCTGACAGGCAAAAAAAAGTGGAAGCTTTAGACCCTTTGAACACAATTGTACATTTTTGTCCTGTGCGGTTGACAAAGTGAATCTTTTTTTTAAATCAAACTTTTCAGTTCTCAGCAGCCTTTTTCCTCCTTCACCTCCCTGCCCATTTGGATGATTAGCAATGGAAATATTTTCCCGATCAGTTGGCGTGTGTACAATGAAATCGACGTTGCCTGGAAAAAAATCACACCCTTTCAAACCAACTCAGACACTGTCTTAGCCGCCACTTTTCCCAGCGTCCAGCTCCATGGGAGGCTAACCCCCATCCCCTCCCCATGTGTCCCCTTCCCTCTCCCTCCCCCACAGGAGCCCAAAGCACGCCCACCACGGCCCCCCAGTGCCAGACGGCCAGGGGTGGGGGGAGTGAGGCCCCAGCCCCCATGTGCCTCAGCCCTCACAGCCCCTGGGCAGCGCGGCCACAGCCCCACCGGCCCTGGAGCGCGCCCCCAGTCCTGGAGGGAAGCTGGCCTGGGGGTGGGGCCATGGTAGGTTGTTTGGGGAGGCACAGCCTCCCCTTGCCTATGATACCCATTGCCCA
>NW_020685371.1:0-203 GCF_002925995.2 Terrapene triunguis
TGGGGGCTGCGGGTCGGGAGTGAGGGGCACCGGCTGGGCTGGGGGGCTCATCCCTTGTCTGGCTGTTCCAGGATCCCAGCACAAAGGCACAGCTGGGGCTGGGGGGGTGGGTGGTGGCTGGATCCAGATGTTTCTCCAGCGCAATTCAGCCATTAACCCTTAGGGTGCTGGGGCCAGTTACTGCAATCCCTCCCCCCCCCCCC
>NW_020685371.1:303-1061 GCF_002925995.2 Terrapene triunguis
CCAGGGACGGGCAGAGACCCAGCGACTCATCTCACATCCCGCGACAGCCGAGTGCCCCCCCAGCCAGCTCCCCCTCGCCCCAGTGCCCCCCCAGCTGCCTCCCCCCAGCCTGGCTGGGGTCCTAATGCACAGATGTTCCCATTCCAGCCAGCTGTGCCCCTCCCCCGCCCCCTCGGCAGCCCGAGTCTCCCCCCCCCCCATGCGGGGGCTGAGCAGCTGGGATGGGGTCAGATCGAGGGGACGCCAGGAACCGAGATGGGGGGGTCAGGCAGCCTCGGAGCTCCTGGCACGGGGCCCCCTGGGCGTAAACCAGCCGCTCACGGGAAGAGGGCAGAGCTCTCCTGGGGGAGCTGGGGGGGGGGCTTTGCCTGCCCCCCCACTCCCCACTAGAGGCTGAGTCCAGGGGAGGGGGGCTCTGCCCAGGGCCTGCGAGGGGATGAGCTCAGGGGGGAGGGGGTGTCTGCTGCCCCCCAGGTGCCCCGGACTGAGCCCCCCAGGGCTGGGAACACCCCCTCCCCACCTGGGGACCCCGCCGGGAACAGCTGAGGAAGGGGGGGTGCTGGGAAGTGGCCCGGGGGGGCTCCCCCCCATCCTGCCCCCTGCTGTTCCCAGCATGTCCGGGGCCCTGCCGCCAACCCCACAGCCAGCTGGGCCCTATGGGGTGGGCGGCGCCTGACCAGGGCGTGGCTGTGGGTCCAGCCGGGAGGGACGCCAGGGCCAGCCGAAGCCCAACGCCCGCAGCAGGACGGGGCCCGGGG
>NW_020685372.1:0-4895 GCF_002925995.2 Terrapene triunguis
ACCGCAGAGCTGCGGGGGGCAGGGCTGGGGTAGCAGGGGCTGCGGGTCGGGAGTGAGGGAACTAATTAAATGCTCCCTGGTTCCAGGGGGTGAGATTTGGGGGGATTGTGTCAATCGCCTGGATAAACCTTAATAAATACGTTTAACATCTTTGGGTCCGTTGTATTTAAAATGTGGCTGTGTATATGTCAACACTTACAATGCCAGTGGTGCAGCTTCAGTGCAGGCAGGGAGGAGTTAATCCCGTCCTGGGGCGCTGTCTGCACCGGGGTTAGGTCGGCTTGCTCTGGGGAGTGGATTTTTCACAGCACTAAGCAACCTGTCGCTCTGACTTCTCAGTGTAGCCCAGGCCTGGTGTTGCAGAGTTGTGTGTATGTTCTCTAGTGGGGGAGGTGCTAATGTAATTCCTCCTTTATCAGCCCTTCGAAGCCAACTCCAAATCCAGTTTGCGCCCAGGCAGTAGCTCAAACTGGATTCTTCACTGACCAACAGACACAGAATTTGTGGATAAATTGCCTTGTTTTAAACTGGTTCAAGGCCTTTTTCCTGATCCAGCCAATGGACAGGCCCCGGTCCAGAGAGGGCCCCAATCCTTTGGGTATGGGGAAAGGCCGATAGGCTGGGTGGCTGCTGAGCTGAAGCCGGGCTGAACTTGTGACCACAGAGGAGACCCTTGGCAGGGGGTGAAGGGCGCGTCGGTTCTTGGGGTGTCGTGCGGTGACCTGCGAAGGAAAGCTGGGGCCCCCTCGCTGCCGACAGTTGCTCTGTGCCCGGCAGCCTGTCGCTGGGAATCGCAGGGCCCCGGACAACCTGCGCAGGCGGGGGAGATGCGGGTCTCGCCCACGAAACGCAGCTGCTGGGAGCTGCTGAGGGGAAACACAGGAGCCGTTGGCCCTGACTCTCCAGGGAAACGCAGCATGGAGGCCTCACCCCTGTTCTTCTGTTCTAGGCCAGTGGGAGCTGCCCGGAGAGACGGCCGGGTTCCCGGCAGCCGCGCCATGTTTGACGAAGTGGGGTGGAACAAGGAGGATGGCGGGGAGGCTCTCAGCCAGGCTCTCCTGCACCCTCAGCGCCGCCCTGCCCAGCACTGCCCCCCGGTGAGCCCCCCTGTCCCTCCAAAGACGTGGACTCACCTGGCAGGTGGCACGGGTCGTAATGGGGGCGGGGGCCAGAGCTGAGGGGTGGTAAGGTCCGTGGGCGGGCGAGAGGGATGCCTTTTGCCTCAGGTGGGGGTGGGAGCAGCGTGGACCCCTGGGCTCCCGTAGCTCTGGGGGCAGCACTGATGCCCCTGCTGTCTCCAGCCTCCCAGAGGCTCCTTGCACAAGCAGCGCAGACGGCTCCTCGCGACCCTGCAGCGACTGGAGGCTTCGAGCTGCACGGAGCCTCCTCAGAGCACCGGGCTCCTGTCGGGGGACAGCGAATCTGAGTCTGACTCTGCGGACCGGGCAGGGAGGAAACAGCCCAGGAAACAGAGACGGGGCCTGAAACCCAGAGCTGCCTCCTCCCCCCGTATCGCCCCAGGGGCTCCAAGCGGCTCCAGCGCTCCCCAGGCAGGGCCGGAGCCAGACCCAGCTGGCAGGAGACGGAGGAAAGGTACGGAGTGGGCCGGCACAGCTCCCCTCCCAAGGGACTGCAGAGTGTGGGGGGGGTCCAAGTCGCATCTCGGGAGCTTCCTGCAGGGAGATGCACCCACCTGGGGCTACATTTCCGGAGGTGGGACTGGCTGGGGGCGACTGGCGCTGGGCCTGGGGTTTGCAGGCAGGGCTGCGTGGCGCAAGCCAGCCCTGGAGCAGGGGGGCTGGATGGACTCTACCCTGAATCCCTTGATCTGTGCGCACTGAGCGGGTGCCTCACACCAAGGCCAGGCCTCCCAGCCCCATCCCGGTGTTGCTGTGTTGCTTGGGGGTGAAAAGTCCAGACAGTGGGACCGACCTGACCCCTGTGTAGGCAGCGCTGCCGGCGGGACAGGCAGGCTGAGTGCGTCCTCGGAGCATCCTCACCAGAGCTAAGTGGCGTGGGGGCCGCTGGGCCGATGCAGCGGTTAAGCGTCGACCTGCCTGTCTCTCGCCCTAGATTGTGCGGCAGAGGCCCCTGGGGACAAAGCATGCATGCCCAGCAAAGAGCTGCCGAGCCAGGAGACGAGCGCAGCCCCTGGGGGGCCTGGTCCAGTGCTGAGCAGGAAGCAGTGGAGGAACAAACAGAAGAATAAAAGGCGACAGAAGAACAAGTTCAAAGTGGGCGTGGGGCTGGATGTGGGGCAGAGCCTGGACGTGGGGCTGGATGTGGGGCAGAGCCTGGGCGGGGGGCTGGATGTGGGGCAGGGGACCTCGGCACTGCCCCCGTCAGAGCTCTCGGGGGCGCTGCGGGCCCGGATGGAGGAGCGGCTCCAGTCAGCCCGTTTCCGCTACATCAACCAGCAGCTCTACACGTCCAGCAGCCAGGAGGCAGCCCGGCTCTTCCAGCACGACCCTGCTGCCTTCGCCATCTATCACCGCGGCTTCGCCCGGCAGGTGGGGCGCTGGCCCGAGAATCCAGTTCACCGCATTATCCAATACCTGCAGGGGCGGTGAGTGCAGGGCCGGGTGGGTGCTGCTGGGGGACCCCTGGCCCTGCGTAGGGGTGGGGCATGGCTGAGCCCTGGCGGGGACCCTGTGACCAGGGCCGGGGGTCCGTGGCCTGGCACCCACTCTCTGCTGCCCCCTCAGGCCGGCCTCGCTGGTGGTGGCAGATTTTGGATGCGGCGACTGCAAGATTGCGACCAGCGTCAGGAACAAGGTTCACTCATTCGACCTGGTGGCTCTGAGCCCACGTGTCACTGTGTGCGACATGGCCAAGGTAGGGCAGGCGGGGGGCTGAGGCTGGGTATGGGCCTGCAGGGAGCAGGTACAGGGGGACGTGGGGGGGTCTCCCTGTGTTACGTTCCCCGGGGTTCACGCTGCTGGGTGGCCTTGCAGGTGCCGCTGGCAGACAAGTCTGTGGATGTCGCCGTGTTCTGCCTGGCGCTGATGGGCACCAATCTGCGGGAGATCCTGGAAGAGGCCAACCGGGTGCTGAGGCCAGGGTAACGGGGGCCTGGGAGAACCTGGGGGGCCGCGTAGCAGCACAACGCTGAGGGGTGGAGGCATAAAGCAGGAGAGTGAGGCCGGGCCGTGAGGCACCGGGGCACAAACCCAGGAGAGCGCGTCTCTGACAGACGGGCCTCGCCCCCCGAATCACTGCAGGGCAGCGAGTCGCTGCGACGCTGGGGGACCTTCCCCACCCCTCAGGGGTGGGGCTTGAAAACTGGTCTCCCAGATCAACCGAAGTGGGTCCAATGAAAGTTCATGACGCCTTGTCTCTCTGACACCCCGGGACCGACAGCCGCAGCTCCCCGCATGCAGCAGTAGTCAGGTTACTCCTCAGCTCGTCACCCACCCCAGGTCAGCTGCTCTTTGGGTTTCACGCCAAAGAAAATGCTCTTAGCCTGTCCTGGGATAGACTCTCTTCAGATGTAAACGGGAGAGAGACTCCAGCGGTTAGAGCAGCCAGCCAGACACGGGAATGCGTCGCAGTCCTAGTTTCCCAAAGGTATGACAGGCCTCTGTAACCAGCAAGCTGCCTTTGTCCTTCAGGACTAACCCGGGCTAAGTAGCTGAGGATCCCGCACATGCTGAGAAACCCCTGCGCCCTGCATCCAAGCAGCAGTGAGCTACTTAGTCTGATTGGTTTGGGATTTTTACCCTCCTCCTGCCGTGTGCTCAGAGGGGGGGGGAAACTCAGCTGTTGAGAGCAGTCCACTCTTCACAGCAGCATGAGTCCCCTTGTTGCTGCTTCCTGAGCCCAGATGTGGGGAGTTTCCAGTTGTAGGATCACCCCAGAGCCTGTTTGGTATCAGAGGGCTGCTCTTTGAGGAGGTGGGGGGAAGGGGTTAGGGTGGAGCAGCAGCTGGTCCCACAGAGTCTGAAATGGACCACTCTCATTACCACTTCAGAAGTTATTTTTCCTCCCTTGGTATCCTGCTGTTAATTGAATTGTCTCATTAGACTGTCCTCACACTCGCATCTTTTCATGTATTTATACCTGCTCCTGTATTTTCCACTCCATGCATCTGATGAAGTGGGTTCTAGCCCACGAAAGCTTATGCCTAAGGTGCCACAAGGATGCCTCGTTGTTTTTGCTGATACAGACTAACACGGCTCCGCTCTGAAACCTGTACATTTTCCAGCAGCCTCTTGGCCTGAGAGAATACGCTTAATTTTCTGTCTCCCAAACAGCCTGGCAATTAGCATAGTGTAATTTATCCATTAAACAGTTCAGATACAGTTTATCACAACCTTCAGCCATAGACAATAATACTATTTCACTCAAGTATCATCCTAAATGTTAATATTCCTTTTTTGATCTTTGAATCAAACCTATAGCAATAGACAAGACTTGTTTGCTTACATCACAAGACCTGAGCAAACACCTGCCCTATGCAGGCTGCATTTCAAAGCTCTGCTCATTTACATATCTTCCTAACCAGTCTCTCTAAAGTTCTGCCATGGGTCAGGTCAGTCTGTGAGTCTGGCCCTGTCCCCTTTCAGTGAGATGTTATATCACACTCATAACGTCACAGGCAGTGGCGGAGGGGAACTGCACAGAGCAGTAGCTGTGGAGGATACGGGAGGGGCAGTGAGGAGCTGTGCAGAGCAGGAGTTGTGGGGGATGCGGGCAGTGGCTCGAGGAACCAGCCCTCACCCCTCACCTGACCTCTCCCCAGGGGCATGCTGAAGGTGGCAGAGGTTGCCAGCCGCTTCGCAGACATCCGGGCCTTTGTGAGTGCCGTGACTCAGCTGGGCTTTCAGATTGTCTCCAAGGTGCGTCCTACCCCCTCCCCATGCCGCAGGCAGGACTTGCCCCAGGGTCCAGCAGGG
>NW_020685372.1:4995-5628 GCF_002925995.2 Terrapene triunguis
CCCCCTCCCCATGCCGCAGGCAGGACTTGCCCCAGGGTCCAGCAGGGCAAGATGGGGCCCCAGGGGTGTGGGCTGCTGTGGGCAGGGTTGGGCCTGCCTCTGCCCCAGAGCTGCTGCTGCCCCCAGGACAAGGTAGGGCAGGGCAGCTCGCTGGGTCGCTCTTGGCCTGTGTCTGGCTAGGAGGCCCACTGGCAGGGCTGGGCTGTGGTGGCAGGTGCAGGGGAGGGGGGAGGTTGTGGTGGGGTGCAGCAGGGAGGTGGGTGGCAGCAGCAGGAGCCAGTGGGTGGGTAGCAGGTGCGGGGAGAGGCTGGGGGCTGGCGAGGAGCAGGCATGGGGGGGGTAAGATGGGCTGGGGGGTGCAGTAGAGAGGTGTGTGTGGGGGGGGTGGTAGGAGCCAGTGGGCAGACGGCAGGTGTTGGGGGGGAGGGGCTGGTCTAGCTCCCATCAGCTGTTTCTCCCCTTGCAGGACCTGGACAATCCGTTTTTCTACATGTTTGATTTCGCCAAGACGGGGCCCCCCCGGGCTGGGGGGAAGCTGCTGGGCCTGGCGCTGAGACCCTGCCTCTACAAGAAGCGCTGAGGGGCCCCTCAGCTGGTGTCTGCCCTGGGGGCCTGGCCCCTGCCCCTGTCCCG
>NW_020685373.1:0-1418 GCF_002925995.2 Terrapene triunguis
GGATGGAGGGATAAAGGGGTGTCTGGGGATGGGTGGATGGATCAAGGGGGGTCTGGGGAGGGATGGAGGGATAAAGGGGGGGTCTGGGGGTGGACAGACAGAATCACAAACTCCGACAGCCGAGTGCTAAGTCGCATTTTCAGATGTGTCTCCTCTACACACGGTGCCACCCCACAACCCAACGGGCCCTGGCGGCCGGGCTGGGGTGGGAGATTTTTCCCCTCTGTGCGGATGAAATGAAGAGTTTAAAACTCGCCGGGAGTTGGGGGACCCCCATTCTCCCCTTTCCTGGGTCCATTGCCCGCTCTTTGGGGTATTCCCGCGGCCCCGGCGGGGGGATGGGCTGCGTCCTCTGGCGAGGGGCGGAGGAGGAGGTGGGGAAGGGGAGGAGGGTCCTTACCTGGAGCCCAGAGGGCCGGGACCGGGGAGCTGAGCAGTAAATCCGACACACAATTACAATCCATGCTGGGCAGAGGTGGGACCTGCGGGAGAGGAGCGGGAGACTCACTGGATACGAACAAACGATACGGGGCGAAAGAGAGAACGGGGAACTCGAGCGAGAGAAGCGGGCCAGGGGGCGAACGGAGGCGGCGGAGAGACAGGGGAAGAGGGCTAGAGATGGGTGGATCGGAAGGAAAAGGAGAGGAAGAGGGAAGGGGCGAAACAGCAAAAGTGAAGCTAGGTGGGAAAGACCGAGAGCGAATGAAAGAAAGAAGGAGACCGAGGCGGGGGAGGGGCGGACAGGAGGCCCCGGTGAGGGCCGCGCTCAGGACGCCAGCGTCCGGCCGGGAAGTTTCCTGCTTCCGCGGCCACGGAGCCCCCGCCCCGAACCCCACAGAGGGGCCGGCTCGCGGGGCAGAGGGCAGGGACCCCTTTCCATTCGGGGGGGGGGTTAAGAGCCCCCCGCGCCCTTCTTCCCAGTGCTCGTTGGATTTGTGGTTCTGGGCCCCCCCCCCTGCTCCCTGTGCAGCCCCAAAGTGACCCCCGATCGCTCCCATGAGGGGGGGGCAGGAACATGGGAAGCGAACAGGGGTCGCCATGAATCCCCCCAACTCCCCAGTAATGAATCATTTCCAAGAGACCAAAACCAAACGCAGCAGGTCCCGGCCCCCCCGGCTGCCCCCCCCCATCCCCTTCGCTCACCAGCCGCATTTTAAAATGTAAACTTCAAATCAAAGGGGTGGGGGGGGTCTGGGCCAGGGGGCTTTATTGCCACAGACATTAACCCAAGTCGTTAATTAGAGCAAAGACACTTCCTCCCCCATCACCCCCTCCCCAAAACTTCTTCCCCCAATAGATACCCCCGCCTGCCATCTAATGTGTCTTAAATCAGCAATCTCGCTCCTCCAACCCCCTACTTATACCCAGCACCCCATATTCTCCCCCACCCAACCCCCACTTGTACCCAGCACCCCCAT
>NW_020685374.1:0-2097 GCF_002925995.2 Terrapene triunguis
AATAAAAAAGATGTGGATAGACTTATTCTTCCCTCACAACACCATATAATTCAGGTCAGTGTAGGACAGCTTTCCTCAGAAAACTTACTGATGGAAATGCTTCCTTCTGGGAACCAGATGTGGACAATATACTGTGATACTCAGGCGCCCAATCTCCTCCCTTTGAAGTTAAGGGGTATTGGGCCACATCTCATCTTTCATGACTTGAAATTGTTCCCCGGGATCCTTGTTGTTAGGACCTGCAGTAGTTTCCTGATAGGTGGCACTGTCATATGGCCGTGCCAAGGGTAGAGCTGGTTATGGGCTAGAGACACCTCTGCCTATCTCTGGTCTCTCTGAAAGCACCCACCTCAGGTGTTGAGCCTCTTACCCTCATCAGTCTCAGGGAAGAATCTCACACTCCTTTCACTCTCAGATCAGGACCTAGGTACTCTATCCCGCATATATCCAACATACCAACTGCTTATCACCCTGCAGCTCCAACTGGGCTTCAGGCACGAGTGACCAGTGACACTGACCAACACCCACCTTAAAACAAAGTATATTTTTTAAAGCAATTGGAACAAACATTTAAAAATAGATTTCAAAGCAACAAACAACCTACACACAGCTAATCAAAGGGCTTCAGCTGGTTGCCTGCAGGTGTCAGGTAGGACTTTTTTCCCCAATGCACAGTTGGTCTGATGGATTCTGTTTCTCGCCTCCCCTTCATTTGAAGCATCAGATATTGGCCTCAGCTGGAGCTAGGGCACTGGATGGGGTGGGCCAGTGCTCTGAGGTGGCCCAGAGAACCATTTTTTCTAGATGCCTGGCTGGTGCATCTGGCTCACATGCTCCAAGCACTATTGTTCACTTGATTTGGGGTGGAGAAGGAATGTCCCTAGCTCAGATTGTCCGGGACCTTGGGGATTTTGCAGGCTGCTCTGTTGCTTTTCTCTTGCCTTTTTAATGCAGTTGTGATTTCTAGTCTCTTCTCCAGAAATTAGCCCCTTCTGTTTGTCGTCATTACTTGAGCCTAGATGCACATTGGTTGGATTTTTGTCACCATCCCCCATAGGACCTAGTTTAAAGCTCTCCTTATCAGGTTAGCCAGACGATGTCCAAAGATGCTCTTCCCAGTATTTGATAGATGGAGCCCACTCCAGCACAGTAATCCTCTTTTCTGGAACATCAGCTCGTTGTTGAAGAAGCCAAAGCCCTCTTGCCGACACCATCTGCGTACTCACGCATTTACTTCCATGAGTCGATGGTCCCTACCAGGGCCTTTTCCTTCAACAGGGAGGAGGGAAGAGAACATCACTTGCACTCCAAACTCTTTTATTCTTCTTCCCAAACCCACATAGTCTGCAGTGATCTGCTCAAGGTCATTCTTGGCAGTATCGTTGGTGCCCACGTGGATAAGTAGGAAGGGGTAGCGGTCCAAGGGCTTGATGAGTCTCGGCCGACTCTCAGTCATATCCTGAATTCAAGCTCCAGGCAAGCAGCACACTTCTCAGGATTCCCGGTCCGGATGGCAGATGGATGACTCTGTGCCCCTTAGGAGGGAGTCCCCAACTATCACCACCCTTCTCCTCCTCTTGGGAGTGGTGGTCATGGAACCCCCATCCTTAGGAGAATGCATCAATGTCTTCCGGTCGACCGGGTCTCCTTCTGATCCCTTCCCTCAGATGACCTGGGAGGAGGGAGTTTGAGCTGGTGAACCCAGAGGCTGTCTCCAAAAGACAGAGAAGGAGAGTAGGAAGGAGTCCAGGGAAATATCTGCTGGGTGTGGGAGCAAGCAGACTATAGTTGCAGGCCATAGGGTCCCTGGGCTGGAACCCAGAGTAGTGGGCAGGCCCGAGTTCCCCAACCAACTGCTGGGAAAGTGGCACAGGACCTGGCCTTGGAGCAGAAGACTGTCTGGAGTGGTATGGGGACAATTGATCCACTGGGACATTGATACCCTGGAAGAGAAGGACTGTGCAGTGCCCTGGCCAGAGGGCTGAGTCACAGAGAGAGAGAGTCCTGCAGAGTGAGGGAGGACACGCTGTGAGCAACCGTCACAAGGTGGGTGTCAGACCTGAGTGGAGCTAATCCCAGACATAGCCACAAAGAGAC
>NW_020685375.1:0-416 GCF_002925995.2 Terrapene triunguis
ACCGTGCCAGGGACACGATGGACGGTGCCATGTGGAGCGGGGGTGTGTGTGTGTGGGAATGGACACAGGAAAGACAATTTTCCCCCCCGTCAGATTCACTCATCAATGGAAGACTCTTACCCGGGGAGGGATGGATGTTTATTACCCCCCCCCCCCCCAATCTGGATGGATCCCGCCCAGGAAGGGGGCGTCGCATCCCCCTGTCAATGCCCCCAGAGGCGGAGATGCTGCGGGATGGATGGGGGGGAGGTGGCATAACCCCCCCCAGGGGAAATGGGGGGGTGGCCCTGGAGTCCCCCCCTAGCTGGGGGGAGGGGTTTGCTCCATGGACGGGGGGGTCAGAGGAAGGAAGGGGGTCGGCGGGGTGGAGGGAAGGGGATGGGAGGGGGTTGCGAGGCTGGTGGAGGGCAGGAGAT
>NW_020685375.1:516-1920 GCF_002925995.2 Terrapene triunguis
GGGGGGGGAGGGAGTGCTGGCTTCTGATTGGCTGTCAGGATAGGCCATGCCCCCAGGAGCAGGGGGCCATGGTATGTATTTATTAACTGTTTCTTTGTGTGTAATTTGCAGGGGGGGTGCAGGATCTTGCCAATTGTTCCCCTCGCCCCGTCTGCTCCATGGGGGGACCTGGGGTGAGGGGGGCACCCAGCCCCCTAGGGATCCCCCAGGGCACCCTCTCCCGGGGAGGTCATGGGGGGGGTGGGTCCCTGCGCCCGCGACCGTTCTGCTTTTAATAAACACCATAGAATGTGGCTGCCCCACGGCGCCTCCCCCTGGTCACTGTGGGTGTGGTTGGGGCGGGGCTTTGGCCGGGAGCTCCTCCCCCTGGTAACTGGGGGCGGGGCTTGGGCCGAAACCTCCTCCCGCTGGTCACTGTGGGCTGGGTGGGGGTGGGGCCTGATTGGGGAGCTCCTCCCCCTGGTCACTGTGGGCAGGGTGGGGGCAGGGCCTGATCCGGGAGCTCCTCCCCCTGGTCACTGCAGGCGGGGCCAAGATCTCCTCCCCCTGGTAATGGGCCCCCAGGCTCTGCTCTGTGCCCAGGCCGCTGGGATTGACCCCTTAGTGGGCTGGGCTCCCAGTGCCCCACAGCTGCCCAGGGTCTGGCTCAGGGCCCCCCAGATGGAGCCTGCAGCCCCCGCACCCCCATCTGTGAGGCTTGCTGCAGCAAATGGGCCAGGCAACCCCCAGCCTGGCCTGTAACGCCCCCAGACAGCGCCTTTGCAGTGGTGAGTACCAAGGAGGGAAACTGAGGCACGCTTAGGAATCATAGAAATGTTACAGAAAATCCCCCCCTCCTTTGTCACACCCCTTCACGTCCATCCCAGGCCAATATGGGGCAGTCACCTGAGGGGGCGGACTCTTGGCCATCTGGCTCCTCCCCTGTGGGGCACACCCCTAGGGGAAGGGGGTGTGGCCACTGAATTCTGTTCCAGCCCCTGTCTCCAAGGTCACCGCCTGATGTCACATGTGGGAGACTGTGACATCACAAATATTAAGCGCTGTCAGGGGGGCAAAGGGGCTGATGATGTCACGGGGGTGGGGCACTGAGGTCACGTAGAGTGATGACCTCATTGGCCCGGGGGTGGGGAGTGCTGCCATTACACACAGACTGGTGATGTCCCATGCGGCGGATGATGTCGGTCGGGCTCGCCTGGGGAAAGGCTGATAAGGTCATGGAGTTTGGGGGTGTGACCTCCGGAGAGGGCTGTGACATCACGCAGGTATGATGATGTCACACGGAATGATACCATCACATGCTCTCTGAGCCTGGCAGGGACAGCAGGCTGTGATGTCATGCAGCAAAGGATGATGTCATAGTTCTGGGGTGATATCCTGCCCTGGATCATGGAGGGGGCGGGGCTA
>NW_020685376.1:0-4425 GCF_002925995.2 Terrapene triunguis
GCTTTTTGGGATTTCCCCCCGGACGGGGATTTGAATCCCAAAAAGCCGGACATGTCCGGGAAAATCCGGACGTATGGTAACCCTACCCTGCACAGCCCCTTCTGGCGACAGAGGGTGCAACTTCCACTAGCGCGGCAGAGAACCAGCTCATTACTGCACCCTTCGTCAAGCGCACTCCTGGGGAGCGCAGCCCATTCCCTTCCATTACCTCCTCTGCGGTGAGTAGTTAGCACCGGGTCTCAGGACCTGCTGAGCTTTCCGCATCCCGGGCCCCGTGGCAGACAGTGCTGCTTACAGCCCGGTTCTGACCTAACGCAGGACTTTGGTTTTGTTTGGGTTCAGTTAGTTCATTCCTTCTGGTGACCAACGCCCCAAACTAACAGACTGTCTGAGTGTGTTTTCGCTGCTCCGAGCCGTTCACACCAGACGCCCCTTTGAGACCGCAGCAGTGTATGAGTGGCCTCCAAATGAAACCATGTCTTACTACTGAACTCTTCCATCACAGGACCCACGCTGCCTCTCCGCCACTCTGCACTTACGTCAATAATTACACACAACCAAACTATGTTACAAGCCCTTCCAACTGGGAGTCACACCGAAGAGCAGTGAGGGGACAGCGCAGGCCAGTGAGGGTGGAATCTTTCAGGATTTCAGCTGCTAAACTCTAAACTGTCTCTCCTGAGCACAGACTCAGGGAAATGTCGGGCTGGAAGGGACCAAGAGGACACCTACTCCATCCCCCCACGTGGAGCCAGGACCAAGTAAACCTAGGCCATCGGTGACAGCCACTTTTCTAACCTGTTCTTAAAAACTTCCAAGGACGGGGATTCCGCAACCTCCCTTTGTAACCTAGTCTAGTACTTAACTCCCCTTACTGTTCAAAAGTTTTTTTCTAATATCTAATCTAAATCTCCCTTGCTGCAAATTAAGCCCATTAGTTCTTGTCCAACCATCAGTGGACATGGAGAACAATTGATCACTGTCCTCTTTATAACGACCTTTCGTATATCTGAAGACTGGTATCAGGTTCCCCCCTCAGCCATCTTTTCACTAGACTAAACTTTCCTAATGCTTCCAACCTTTCCTCAGAGATTGTATTTTCTGAGCCTCTTATTTTTGTTGCTCTCCTCTGGACACTCTCCAATTAGTTCACGTCTTTTCTAAAGTGTGGTGCCAAAACAGGACACAGTACCCCAGCTGGGGCCTCACCAGTGCCAAGAGGAGCAAGATAATTACCTCGTGTGTCTCAGATGCAACACTCCTGTTAATATGCCCCAGAATGACATTTGCCTTTTACACAGTAGCATCACACTGTTCACTCATATTCAATTTGTGATCCACCACAACCCCCAGATCCTTTTCTGCAGTACTGTTGCCTAGCCAGTTATTTCCCAGTTTGTAGTTGTGCATAGTTTTCCTTCCTAAGTGTAGTACTTTGTACTTGCTTTTATTGAATTTCATTTGTTGATTTCAGACCAATTCTCCAACTTATCAAGATCATCTTGAGTTCTAATCCTGTCCTCCAAAGTGCCTGCAACACCTCCCCAGTTTGGGGCAAATTTTATAAGCATACTCTCCACTCTATCATCATCATCATTAATGACAATGTTGACTAGTACTACACCCAGGACAATCCCCTGCAGGACCCCACTTGGTCTGTCCTCTCAGTTTGACAGGATGTGTGAACTGAGTTTTTTCAGAGGTTTATAACTTGGCCAAATTTGAGCGGATTTTCATGGGAACAGCAAAAGGCACATTCCTGACTCAGTGGCCAACTCTGGCTACATTTCAGAGCCCTGCTCCAAAGCACGTGGGCACTAGAGTTTCTCAAAGAAAAGGTTGCCAGGATTTTTTTTTTAATGGTAAATCAACGTATCTTCTCTCCCCCATAACTTGTTCTTGGAATTGGATGAACCATATTGGCTGAAACTTTCCAAAATAATTCAGCATACAAGTCCCATGGAAACTGCAGCCCAAAGAGTTGAAGTTTGGCAAAGTTATAAGCAAATAAAAAAGAGTATTATAATGGGAAGTATCAGACAACTTTAAGAGCAGGTGGTGCTATCAACCCCACCGATAGTAGACTGCAGCATTTGCTGTGCACTATCCCATGACTGGCACTTACCTTGCCCAGTCCCTCAGGTCCTTGAGAGACAGCATCTCACCCTCCTGCAGTTTCACCACAGCACTGACCCGCTGGCCCCAAGTCATATCTGGAGGTCCTATCACAGCCACATCTGGAGAAAGAGCAAAAGACTCAGCCTGAAGAAACTCAGACCCATTTCCCAGAGAGCAGGAGAAGAGCGTAAAAGAGCTAACTCTGTGCAAGCTGGTGAGACCGTGGCCAGGTGGGCAGGACAGCTGTAGAGGGAAGGAGAGGATCGACTGGGGGAGGAGTAACAGGGTAGAGCTGACAGAAGAATACCAGGGTCTAATAGAGAGCGGAAAAGCTCCCCAAGTAGCCTGGATAAAGAGAGACCTGTCCTGCCCTGCACCTAGTCCACCCCCTACTGGGCACCCTGCCCTGGCGGCGCACCGATTCCCTCCTCTCATGAAGGGTCGAGCAAGGAGGTCAGGGAAGATTTAATGAAAATTTCTCATTTCCAAAATCTGACGTGAGCTGCTGCTGAATCTGCACCTGGCTGAGAGTTTCCTGGCTTCAGCCACAGAGGCCCTGCAGCGCTGCTTGTCACTCACACCCAACCCTGCTAATGGAAAGGCTGTGAAATGGCCTCCAGGCAAGAACCCTCAGGCAGTCTCACGTCGGCTTCTTCTGGGCTAAACCCAAGCAAGGCTCCCCAATGGCACCTCCTTCATATGCCTTCTATCCTCATTACTGCACAGCACGGAGACAAACCCAAACCAACACGGCAGCTAACACGGCCGGAACGGAGCTCTGACAGTAACAAGAGCTCATGGGGCATTGTTACGGGGCGGCCATGGTTGCAAACACGCTCAGAGACCTGGGCTTCAATAACATTCTGGCCCAATTCCGCACCCTCGCCAGTCTCCTATCAGCTGGAGGCCTGGGGGGCACTGCCAGCTGGGACAGAGATGCCTGGGGGAAGCTTGCCCAGTGCCTGCCTGCCCTGGGACCGTCTCCAGGTACAGCTCTTCACCTTGAGCAATAACACTTTAATTTGCCCGCCCCCCTCAAAAGCCGAGAGCAGCGAACACAAGGTGCTGCACCTTACCTGCAATACTGGGGTGTGCTAGCAGATGGCGCTCGACTTCTAGTGCACTAATTTTATAGCCTCCGCTTTTGATGATGTCCACAGAGGTGCGGCCCCTGATCCAGTACGTGCCCTCTTTATACACCGCTGTGTCTCCTGCAAACAGAGCAAACGCTGCTTAGCGGCCGCTTCTTCCTCATGGCCCTGCCTGTTTTCCCAGTCCCGCCACTCCCACACGGATCAGTTCAGACCACACCCCTCCATGCTGCCAGGCGTGGATCCAGCGGGTCCTGCTGCTGCTGCTCAGCATGTGCCACCGCGCCCATGGTGCCACATTCAAAGCACTGGTCAAAACTCCTCTCTAGGACGAGACTCTGGCAGGACATCTGCTGTTGGCCAGCGAGCACTGGAAGAGACTCTCTGCTGAGCATCTTAAGGCTCCAGGCAGCCCCACCGGGATGACACAAGCTGTCCCCAGGGCTTGGCGTGGGTGTTCCTGTTTTCGCAGGGATCCCAATAGACTGGGAGCAGGTTAGCTAGCCTTGCTTTGCCTCCCTCCTGGAACGGACTGTCCTGCTCCCCAGAAGGAAAAGTGACGGGCGGTACTCCGCCTTCCAAAATAATAACGCTTGACTCTGAAAGCAGTACAAATAAGAGGATGCATTATCTCTGCTGTGGGCTGGTTCCTTTCCCAACGTGCTCGGACACAATCCACGCACTACATCAACTCCCAACTCACCCTCTCCTGGTTTTATTGACAATTAACAATGATTAAGCATGAGGGTCATCTCAGACCTTTTCCCTGGGCTTGGCTGTTCCTAGGTCTCTGCACCAGGACTGCTCAGACCACACCCTAGATCAGACGTGGGCAAACTACGGCCCGCGGGAAGCTAGCCCCCGGCCCCTCCCCCGCTGTCCTCCTCCCCTGCAGCCTCAGCTCCCCGTGCCACCAGTGCTCTGGCCTGCCGCTCCTGCCGGGCAGTGCGGGCTGCGAGGCTGCAAGCTCCTGCTGCTCTGAGCAGCATGGTAAGGGGGCGGGAAGTGGGGGGGGGCAGTCAGGGGACAGGGAGCGGTTGGATGGGGTGGAGGCTCTGGGGTGGGGCAGCCAGGGGATGGGGAATGGGGGGGGGGGTGGGGGGGGGGGGGGGGCCCGGGGGGGGCGGCGGGGGGACGAGGGGGGGGGGGGCTGGAGGGGTCAGGTTTCTGGGGGGGGCAGTCAGGGGGCGGGGGCCAGGCTGTTTGGGGAGGCACA
>NW_020685377.1:0-2027 GCF_002925995.2 Terrapene triunguis
GAAACCTAGTGCATCCAAAGTACTGCAAATGACTTCAGGATCTCTTTCTTGCTAGGTAACAGCTAATTTAGGCACCATCATTTTGTATGCATAGTTGGGATTATATTTTGCTATGTGCATTACTTTGCATTTAACATTGAATTTCATCTGCCATTTTGTTGCCAAGTCACCCAGTTTTGAGAGACCCTTTTGTAACTCTTTGCAGTCTGTTTTAGACTTAACTATCTTGAATAATTTTGTATCATCTGCAAACTTTGCCACCTCACTGTTTACTCCTTTTTTTTCCAGATATTTATGAATATGTTGAACAGCATTGGTCCCAGACCAGTACAAGCCCCTCAGGGACACCACTTTACTTCTCTCCATCCAGAAAATGGATCATTTATTCCTACCCTCCCCCCCTCCCTTTAACTGGAGTGCCTGGGAATGCTTTCAGGATCATCTAATGATTCTTAATTTAATATAATGACAAGCCTATTGTTATCTTAATCACCGTGCCTCTGTTTCTAAACAAACTCCCTGCCCCAAGGGCAGAAGTTGTTAGCAGCACAGAACTCACCAGATTCCACACTCAAGGTCTGACTCCTGGGTGCTGAGCACCCACTATTTTTTCCTTCTGTGGGTGCTTGAGCCCCTGAGCACCCACCGGGTCAGCGCCTATGAAATTATGCCTTAGACCCACCAGATGCTACACAGGGGCCTAATTGGGCTCAGGCTCCTATTAACCCAGGGTTAACTAGTGTGGGATTTATACACCTCATTACACAGCTGTACGCAATTCGCACCCTCAGCTTCCTCACCACTCCTAAGAGTCTTTGGCTTTTGAGGAGTTCCTTCAAGGAGGCCAGGACAGTCCTGCTTCTACTCCTTCCACTGAGTCTTCTGGTTCTGGCAGTGGTCTGATCCTCCTGGCTAGAGAGCAGGAGGACACCTCTTCCTGCTTTTCTTACTCTAGAATTTTCCATCCTCCTGTGGGTGGCTGGTCCTAGAGGGTCATTCACACTCCATGGTTCTGCCAGTAGCCCTTACATCCCACCAGCATAGGGCTATTTAACATTGAGAACTCCCTGTAAGCCCTGTTTCAGTTTCCCAGATTCAGGGCTTGTCTACATGGTGCCACAGACCGGATTATACGGGTACAAATTGTAGAGTGCTCCAACATGTGCTCTAACTGCCCCATATAGAACCCAATGGTGCAAACTTAGGGTTACCATATTTAAAAAATAAAAAAAGAGGACACTCCACGGGGCCCTGGGCCTGCCCCTTTCCCACCCCAACTCTGCCCATTCCCCACCCCTTCCCCGAAGTCCCCGCCCTAACTCTCCCTCCCAGCCACGCGAAAAGGGCTGCCCCAGCGCTACTGGCTTCACGGTTTGCCAGGCAGCCCCCAGACCCTGCGCCCCTGGCCAGCGCTTCCCCAGCGCAGCTGGAGCCCGGAAGGGGAAGCGCCCATCCGGGAGCGCAGGGTCTGGAGGCTGCCCGGCAAACCGTGAAGCCGGTAGCGGTCGGGCTTCGGGCAGCCCCCATGCCTCCGGACCCTGTGCCCCCGGCCAGGCACTTCCCTTCTCGGGCTCCGGCGGCTGTGCTCCTCCGGCGGCTTCGGGCAGCCCCCATGCCTCTGGACCCTGCGCCCCCGGAGCCCGGGAGGGGAAGTGCCCGGCCGGTGGCTCAGGGTCCGGAGGCAAGGGGGCTGCCCGAAGCCGGTAGCGCTCGGGCAGCTCAGCTCTTAAACAGAGCAGAAGAGTCAAGGTAGGGAGCACAGCAGCCGCGGGAGGGGAAGTGCCCGGCCGGCGGTATTTTTCCCGGACATGTTCGGCTTTTTGGCAATTCCCCCCGGACGGGGGTTTGATTACCAAAAAGCCGGACATGTCCGGGAAAAAACGGACGTATGGTAACCCTATGCAAACTAAAAGGTACCTAGGTCACACTGATGTAGTCCTCAGGAGAGAGTTTATCCATAGAAAGCAGGGCCGGCTCTAGGCACCAGCAAAGCAAGCAGGTGCTTGGGGTGGCAAATTTGCAGGGGC
>NW_020685378.1:0-3593 GCF_002925995.2 Terrapene triunguis
CTCCAGCTGCGCTGGGGAAGTGCCAGCCAGGGGCGCAGGGTCTGGGGGCTGCCCGGCAAACCGTGAAGCCGGTAGCGCTTGGGCAGCCCTTTTTGCGTGGCTGGGAGGGAGGAGGGGGAGTTAGGGCGGGGACTTTGGGGAAGGGGTGGGGAATGGGCGGAGTTGGGGCAGGGAATGGGGTGGGAAAGGGGCGGGGCCAGGGCCCCGTGGAGAGAGTGTCCTCTTTTTTTTATTTTTTAAATATGGTAACCCTAGCGGCCTGTAAGGCCCCTGGCGGGCCGGGCCGGTTTGTTTACCAGCCACGATCAGCCAAACCTCCGGACATGGCAGGTAAACAAACTGGCCTGGCCAGCTAGGGGGCTTACCCTGGCGGGCTGCGTGCCAAAGGTTGCCGATCCCTGGTTTAAAAAGGAAATAAGTTATTAAAATGGGAATAAATGTATATTGTAGTAACAGAAAAACATACCTGGCCAAATTTTGCCCTTGGTTACACCATCTGATGTAAATGAAGGGTGAATTTTGGTCCTGCTAGTGAAGGCAGGGGGCTGGACTCAATGACCTTTCAGGGTCCCTTCTAGTTCTATGAGATAGGTATATCTCCATATATTATATTATTAATTATTATTAAATTTGGCCAAAGTATTTCTTATCCTCAAAAATAAACATTAAAATGGAGAGGTGAAATGAAAAGTAGGTGTTTCTGAGCATCCTACTTAGAAAAAGAAAAAGAAAAAAGAAGAGCTCCACGTTATCAGAGGAAAGAGGAACAAAGCCATCAGAAAACCACCTTGCTTCTTCAGGGTAGGGTCCAGTGAAAGTATATGAGATTCCTAGACACTGAGGGGGAAATCCTGACCCCAGTGAAGATAATGGACGTTTTGCCATTGACTTCACTAAGACCAGGATTTCACCTTGAAAGTCAGGATTAAGATTGGAGATCCCACAGTGATTAAGGAAGAAAAAGTGAAGCACTCTCTTCTATCCTCCTTTTGGCCCAACCCTGATCTGACTGAAGACTGGCTAAGCTCCCACAGAGTTGGCCTCTGTGTGCAACATTGGGATTTCTAATGCCAGCTTTAAAATATATTAAAATATTAACAAAATACTGATTAAAAACAAATCCATTCACCTTGCATTTGAATTCACTAAATCACTGCTTTGCTTTCTGATTATTGCAACTCCTTATGAACTAAAGAAACAGTCTACTGTTCAAACCCTGACACCTTCATCAATGGCCACTCTGTGAAGGCTGGAGAAAGTCTCAAAGAAGGTAAACACACTACAGAAGGCTTTTACATTTAATAAAGGTCAATTGCTGAAAGTTCTTATTGAGAAACTTTTAAAACTTAATTTTTATCCAGTGTTTTCTCAGCTGCTTGTAGTGTCACATACCGCTCAAGCATGGTTCTCAGCCTACAAGGAAATTAATAGTGTAATTTCTTGATATTAATTATTAAGACTCCCACTAGATTGGACAATCTAGAGCATAATGTCGTAGTGTCCACATGAATGAAGATTAGCATATGATTTCCTGACAGAACTTGTATGACTTAAGTGTCTAATGAAGACATAAGGGGGCAAAGAAATGCCAAAGCCTTATTGATCTACTGCCATCATTGCCACACAGCATTTTAAACCTGAATGGAATAATCCTGCCGGAGGCCTTCTAATTAAATCGGAAGACCCTGCAAAATCATGTAGCATGTCAAAGATGGAATAAAGAAGCAAACACTGCAACTTCTCACATACTGAGTATGGGCGTTAACACTGGCTTTAACGTGTCAAAAAGGAGACAATTAAAGTCCTGTACATCAGAATCAGCAAAAGACAAAGAATCACTCAATGACAAGGTCATTCATTCTCTGCTTGGATGCCCAGCTCAATCACTTGAGGAAAAAGACCCACCTTGCACCAAAAATTGCTATTATGTTATGGAACAGAAACATATCAACTAGAACGTAAGTGTATGTCAGGGACTGGACAGTAAAGTAACGGGAAACCCAGCCTTTCAGTTTCCACCTTCCCTTCTGACCCATGTTAAAGCCGTACTCGTTACTATAATTTATTAACATTTGACAGCAGTTCAGTGGCTTATATAAGATGAGTTGGTGGTTTCAGTCTAGTTCCTACTAGACAAGTGTCCATGTGACAAAAACTATCATCCCTTTTGGAAATCTTAGCAGAGGAGAAAATGATTGAAGGGGCTTTGAAATAGGACAATCCAGAACAGGGTTGAGGCATGTTGCCAGAGGCTGTGGGTGAAATTCTCCCCAAGTGCTTAAAATGGGACACAAGTTGTATATAGACCTTATGTTAACCTTCTACACAAAGCTCAGTTTCACTTCGTGTAAGAGTATGCACTATCTCGGCCTGTGCAGCACTCACTGTTGACTCAAGTTTTCAGTGCTCCCCATCCATTCAGGTGCTCATTGGTACCATCTGATCACACAAGATTGAAACATTTGAATAAAGTGCTTGTTTATCTCAGCCAGGGGAAAGAAGTCCACTATGTTTGCATCTGTCATTGGACCGTGTTATAATTTTGGTGATGTGGATTTGACCATTTGAAAAAGGAACTCGATGGAATGATCCAGCATTAATTTCAATTGGAGAGGAGGCAAAAACAGAGTGGAAACGGAGAAGGAAAATAAAGACAAGGCAGCACATTGAGCAGTATTGATACATTTGATCAGCGCTATCTTTTCTGCACAGGGGTAGGTATGGAGATCATGGAGAGCAGCCAAGTATATTGCTTAAAGATCTTCTTCAGTAGGGTTTTCTTTGAGTTCAACGGTCTTTACTGGGTTTAGCAAAATAAGATTTGAAAGTGTTTAGTGGAGTGGGGGAGGGAAAGGTTACCTTAGATTATTCTAGTATTGGGAGAATCCCTGAAACAATTCCAATAGCCCAAGAGACTTTATTGAACAATGGCATCTGTGGTGACAATATTGACTCAACAGCGTGGTACTAGTAGCAACATCACTGGGAATCATCAAACCTCCAGAAACCAAAGGGGGGGGGGGGAATGAATCACATGTCCCATTTTCAGCTATGGTACTTATAACATGTTTTGTCATGAGATAGTGACATGGTGTGATAAGACAAGAAAACTATATTCTTGTTCATTTCAATACCTCTCTTGACTGAGGGTATGTCTACACTACGAGGGTAATTCGATTTTACTTAAATCGAATATGTGGAATCGATATTGCAAAGTCGAACGTGTGTGTCCACACTAAGGACACACTAAGGACAGTAATTCGACTTTGTGAGTCCACACTAACGGGGCGAGCGTTGATATTGGAAGCGGTGCACTGTGGGCAGCTATCCCACAGTTCCCGCAGTCCCCACTGCCCATCGGAATTCTGGGTCGAGCCGCCAATGCCTTCTGGGTAAAAAAAATTTGTCGTCATCCGTCCGTCACTAACGCCCTCCCTCCCTCCATGAAAGCACCGGCGGGAAATCAGTTCGCGCACTTTTCTGGTCAGTGACAGCGCGGACGCCACAGCACTGCGATCATGGATCACGCTGCGACCATCGCTGCACTTGTGGCCGTTCTCAACACCTCGCAGCTTATCATACACCTTTCCCTG
>NW_020685378.1:3693-6546 GCF_002925995.2 Terrapene triunguis
CCACGAGCCCCAGCGCCCAGGACATCACGGTGGCAATGGGGCATGTGGATTTTGTTGAACGGCGATTCTGGGCCCGGGAAACAAGCACGGACTGGTGGGACCGTATAGTGCTTCAGGTCTGGGATGAATCCCAGTGGCTGCGAAACTTTCGCATGCGGAAGGGGACTTTCCTCGAACTTTGTGAGTTGCTGTCCCCTGCCCTGAAGCGCAAGGACACCCGCATGCGAGCAGCCCTCACTGTCCAGAAGCGAGTGGCCATAGCCCTCTGGAAGCTTGCAACGCCGGACAGCTACCGGTCAGTCGCGAACCACTTTGGTGTGGGCAAATCTACCGTGGGGGTTGTTGTCATGCAAGTAGCCAAGGCAATCGTGAAGGTACTGCTCCCAAAGGTAGTGACCCTGGGAAACGCGCAGGTCATCATAGATGGCTTTGCCGCGATGGGATTCCCAAACTGCGGTGGGGCTATCGATGGGACTCACATCCCTATCCTGGGACCGGACCACCAGGCCAGCCAGTACATCAATAGAAAGGGCTACTTTTCAATGGTGCTGCAAGCACTGGTGGACCATCGGGGACGGTTTACAAACATCTACGTCGGATGGCCGGGCAAGGTTCATGACGCTCGCGTGTTCAGGAACTCTGGTCTGTTTAGACGGCTGCAGGAAGGTATTTACTTCCCAGACCACAAAATAACTCTTGGGGATGTGGAGATGCCTACAGTCATCCTCGGGGACCCAGCCTACCCGCTAATGCCCTGGCTCATGAAGCCCTATACTGGCGCCCTGGACACAGAAAAAGAACTGTTCAACTACCGTCTGAGCAAGTGCAGAATGGTGGTGGAGTGTGCTTTTGGCCGTCTCAAAGGGAGATGGAGAAGCTTACTCACTCGCTGTGATCTCAGTGAAACCAATATCCCCATCGTTATTGCAGCTTGCTGTGTGCTCCACAATCTGTGTGAGAGCAAGGGGGAGACCTTTATGGCGGGGTGGGAGCTAGAGGCAAATAGCCTGGCTGCTGATTACGTCCAGCCAGACAGCCGGGCCATTAGAAGATCCCAGCGGGACGCCCTGTGCATCCGGGAGGCTTTGAAAGCTAGGTTCCTGAGTGAGCAGGGCAACCAGTGACTTTTCAGTTTGTGGACAGAAAAGCTGAACCTGCCCCCGTTTCTTTACCCAGTTCATTTTGACTATCCTCTCCAGTTACATACCCCCTTCACCCCCTTCCCAAAAAATAAAATCTGTTCTGTTTTGTTAATTAACACCGTTGTCTGTATTGCTGTTTTCGCGGGAATATTTTAAACCGGGGACGCAGACTGTAGCGGGGGGCGGGTTTATTGTTCTGATGCAAATGATGCTTCTAAACTCCCGGAATGACAGGCTCCGCACTGGTGGACTGGTTATTTCAATGGAGCCTGCCAGCACTCCTGGGGGGGACTGTGTGTATGTGTCGGCTATGTGACTTTCTGGCAGGGGGGGGTAGGGTTACAGATCCCCTGCTGCGTGGATCTGTGAGCCAGGATAAGGACCGCTGCATAAGATCTGTAACTGCCCTCCCCCGCCACAAAGTCACAGAGCAACCTCCCCCCCCAGAACATGAAAAACACCTCCCAGACTGACCAGGGTAACCAGTGACTGCACTGTGTATGTGTCCTGATCCTGGACCTGACACCGCCTCTGTACCCTGCTAAAGGTCACTGTCCTGTCCAATTACCAAGCCCCTTCCCCCCTCCAGACAGACTCTCCCTCAAAAGAACCTGACTGAAACAGCAATGAACAGAAACAAACATTTTATTGCGAACCAGACATGAAACGTGGGGGGTGAAACTTGGACGGGGGCTTGTGTGAGGTGGGTAGGAAAGGACTTATGAAATGTTGGGGAATGTCAGCCTTCTAGTGCTAGAGCAGTCTGCAGGGGTTGACTGAAAGTTTTAACGGCCCTTGCCGCCCCTCCTTCTTTGGACTTTGGGTGAGGGTGGTGTGGGACTTGGTGGCGGGTGAGGGCGGTTACAGATAGACTGCAGCGGGGCTCTGTCCTCCTGCCTCCGGTCTTGCAGAACATCCACAAGGCGCCGGAGCGTGTCCGTTTGCTCCCTCATTAGTCCAAGCAGCTTTTCAGTAGCCTGTTGGTCCTCCTGACGCCACCTCTCCTCCCGTTCCATGACTGCTCGGTGCATTTGTGACAAGTTCTCCCTCCACTGTGTCTGCTGGGCTGCCTGGGCTCGGGAGCAGCCCATTAGTTCTGTGAACATGTCTTCACGCGTCTTCTTCTTCCTCCGCCTAATCTGCGCTAGCCTCTGGGAGTGTGCTGACAGGCTGGGTTGGGAGACAGTCGCAGATGTGTCTGTGTGAATTTTAAAAAGGGAGTGAATTCCTGAGACAGATAAATGAAATTGTATACAAAGAACCTAGTCTTTCTCTGTGAACAAGACCATGCACTGAACCTCTCACATGCGCACTCAGGACAAGGTCGAATTTTCGGCCGTCGCCTTCAGTGCCTGTGGACTTGCGGAGGTCTTGGAGTGTTCAGAGAACTGTGGCTGGAGACCTGAACTTCTGGAGCGGGCAATAATGGTAAGCCGCAGACTTGTGGCTGCTTAAAACTCCAGCAGTAGCACTGGCCTCCTTTCACATTGAAAGCAATGCCAGTCTCTGCTGCCAGCAATCAGGACAGCATCAACTCTGCCCCTGTCCCACCCCCTCGCGGCTGTCCCAGGGAAAGATCCCTGTATGCTGCCCCTCTCCCTCCACCGCGTGGCTGTAAAGCAGTCCCAATACTAACATTCCCCTCCCTAATTCAAAGCAGGGCATCATGAGCGACATCACCCTCCTGAGGATCCCGGACACCCAGAAAGAA
>NW_020685379.1:0-6703 GCF_002925995.2 Terrapene triunguis
CCCCCCCCCCCCGGCGGCCAGAGCGCCGGGGGCAGGGCGGCGAGAGGGCGGCGAGCCCCAGCTGGGGCTCGGCTCGGCTCGGCTCTCCCCCCGGCAGCCAGAGCGCCGCGCCGCCCCCCTCCAGGTGCCGCCCCAAGCACCAGCTTGGGTGCTTGGTGCCTGGAGCCGGCCCTGCCCACCGCAATGGGGATACCACTGCCAGTATAGTATGCAAACCATCAGTATTACCCAAATAGGTGGAGGAATACGAATGCCTGAAAGGTTTCTGTTGTCCCATATGGTGGAGGCCACATTATCTGTGGCTTCCATATCACACACTATCTCTTGCTCAGACCAGGTTTGTCCGCCCCTTGCACTTCCCTGGCCTATTGATGGAATGGTGAGGCCAATTTGGGATCCTGTAACCTTAGTGGGAGTTTTGCAAGATGTCTGCAAAAGGGGGTGTTCTGGCTCCATGTTTCCCATCTCCATGTTTCTTTCAAATAAGTCTATTTTGGAGAAGGTACCATTTCATTGTCCTGTATCATTCACTGCTTTCCTTCTCCAGATCTGTCCTATATATTGCAATATTTGCAATTTTTCCAAATGTTTAACCTCCACCTAGTGGGTAGTGCATGGAACCAGAAGTCAAGAAACTTGAGTTCTATTTACAGTTGCCACTGAATTGCTGTCTGACCTTCCATAAATCACTTACTTTTTGGGGGGCCTATCTTCCCATCAACAAAAGTTGGGATATTGATACTTACCCACAACTGTAAAGCACTTGGAGATTTTCAGATAAAAGGTATTATATAAGTGCAAAGTATTATTAGTAACCATTTGAATATAGGTACAACAAATCAATGTATTTGATAATGAAAAACCTGGGGCCCAGTACTCGCACTGCAGGGTATAAATAACTCCATCCTGTGATGTTACTCATATCAGGTCCCTGTAATATTGTTCTTCCTCTAAAAGATGTTCCCAGTGCTAACTTAACAACAAGAACAAAATGGGAAACTATATTTTACCTCTACCAGAAATTATGCCTAGAGATTTAATTTAGCATGCACTAGATCAGCAATGTTCTCTATCCAGTAATGAAGTACTATGTTGACTTATGAACTTGAGCAGTTGCCTGAAACTGACTGTCACTTTAGGAATGGTTATCATCACAGCATATGTACCACTGAGATCTAGTCTTGTTGCAGCAGATAGAGTGATTGTCAGAATGTTCAAGGAATGTTCAAGTTAAAATGATCAACAAAGTTCTGCAAACACTGACTTCATGATTCCATAATTAAATCACAGGCAAATGTAGAACAAAGAACAAAGAACCCCACAGCAAGCTTAACAATGTGAAGCTCAGATGGATATGCCAATTACAAGTAACCAGTTAATATTGCTAAATATTATTGAAGTTAAAAAGAAGGAAATTAAAAGAGTAGAATTAAAAATAAACCTGCCCTCACTGCAGGATAGGGGTGTTTTGTTTTTTTGTTTTTTAAACCAGTGAGGTTAAAAGAGGGTGGCTAGCTTGTTTTGGAGTTCAATGGGTTGCATAGTAACTCATTTTGAAAAAAACTCTTTGGTCCCTTCCAGTCCTAAGTAAGGACAACAGGTTTGGGCCCAATGTTTCTGAGAGCATTCGGGTTAATACAAGTTCTAAAACTTTGATCCAAGAAGTGTCAGAGAAAATGTGGTAAGCCAAAAAATGTTGCCACCATATAAATCATGAAATGGATTCTGAAATCCTTATTCTTCCTTAGAAGCACCTTTACTCTGTCAGTAGTCCCATTGAAGACAATGTTATCAGAAACTGCACATACACATTTTACAGAAAAAATACAAGGTAATGTTTTGATTAAAAAATCCATTTCTTTGACTAATTGTATTATGTTCAATAGTAGCCCAGAGAACCATATGATGAATTGAACCTACTTTTGTAATCATGCTTTTCCACAATGATTTGTCAATAACATGAAATGGAATTCCAATTGAACACTGTGTGAGATATACTTAAAATAAATAATCAAAGTCGCCTTATTTACAAGTGTTGTCTCTACCACCAGCTACAGATTGTTTTAAAGATTACTAAAGAGAACTGAAGGGAAACGTAGGTAAATTCAAGTCCTGTGCTTGAGCGGTCTTTTAAAACAGCCAGGCTTCATTCTTCTACAATAGTGCGTTCCCAACCGTCAAATGAGTGGCTTTAATTTTTTATTTCAATTTTGGATACATCCTAAATGTAAATGATGGATAAAAAAAACCCCAATCATTGAATAAAGAAAAAGGTGAAAATAAAGTCAAAGGAAAGGGATAACATGAAAAAGGAGCTTTCCCCTCAGCCCTGCAGGAGCATTAATATATTCTGCTGGAAGACTGAACACCACAGCGCCTGCTTATATTTAAGAGGATTGGAAAAGCTAACGACAGAATCAGCAAGCTTACAAAAAACATTTACTATTTCTTTTAATCAAAACATGTAATCAGAAGGCCTAAGTGATGATTACCTTCTTCTTTCAGTGTAAGTCACTGAAGCAGGCTGTTAGGTGGACTTCAGCTCCTGTCTATGCCAAGGACAATGTAAATATTACAACACTGAAAAGGTATGGTCAGGCATTACCCTTATTTCCAAATAAACTCTTCTCTGTAGGCTGGCCTGTTGCTAGATTACAATGGTTGTCTAAAATCAAGATCTATTCACTGAACTCCATAGAATGTGAGACCCACAGAAAGAAACATCCACCTTTTGTTAAGGACACCTTTATTACCAAGAACCTTTTAGTAATTGTTGAGTGTAATTAGTTATTCGGGGGATGCTGCAAAAGGCTAACGTTACCCTTACTAGAACACAATTTATTTAGATTATTTATAGACTGCTGTATTGTTAGCCTTCATATATTTCTTTGTTTTAAAAGGAAAAAACCATTAAATCCCATAAAAAGCCGAATATTTCTACAGTTGGCTGCTAACTGAAATTCTTACTCCTCAAGTGTATCATTAAATAGGACCTGGAGAAACAAAAATAACTAGAGCAAGTTGATCGAGACCGAGAGAATCTCTAATGTTTGAGAATTATTCTGAGTCCCACCCCACCCCCAGGTACAATGATGCCCTGAGAGCACAGCTCTGTCCAGAACGAATGTCCAGTCGGTGCAAAGTCACAGCCCAATTTCATTTAACATGCAAGGCAGGTGCTGTTCCATCATCCCCACCACACATGCTGCTGAGCCCGTACAGAACATTTTACATGTTTGGATTACAGTCCTGGGGGAGAAGGAAGGTAACTGCCTAATAATGCAGCGTGCTTGAGAACTACCCGAGCCGGGAGGGCTGGGGGGGGGGGGGGGGAGGAAACTCTTGTCCTTACAGGGGCTTCAAAAGGAAATGCAGAAACTTTAGGGGGAGGGGGTGCATGCCGGATTAGTGTACAGGGGGGAGGGACGGGGCTACCCAACGGGAGAGCGTGGAGACTAGGCAGGGGCAGAATGCGGTTTCTCCGCGTGTGTGCTGGAGCTGGAGCGATCTCTCCTTCCCTTTGTGGCCAGAGCTCTTCCCTCGCCTCCTCCCTGTGGGTATCCCCCCCTCCCCAGTACGGCCTTTCCTGGCTCTCCTTTATCTCCGTTACCCATTGGCTCCGTCTCCGGCTCCTGCAACTCACTAGCGAGCGCGCCGCACTGAGGCTGCAGCGGCCCCAGCACTCGCCTTGCGTCGGTCTCTCGCCCACCGAGGCTTTTCCTGACTCTCTTGATGAATCCCTCCTCGCCCGCACAGACACACACTAGGGCGACCAGCCAGCAAGTGTGAAAAATCGGGACAGGGGTGGGGGGTAATAGGAGCCTATATAAGAAAAAGATCCAAAAATCGGGAGTGTCCCTATAAAATCGGGACATCTGGTCACCCTAACACACACATACACACACCTCGGCCAGCTCTCCCCTATACACACATGCACAGACGCACACAGCAGCCACTGGACATTCAGGGGTCAAGCGATCATACGAGAGAACGAGGGGGAGCCGCAGAAATCTCAGCGCAAAGCAGCGATGAACAAACAACGGAGGAAGGGGGATTTAGAGGAGATGAGATTTAGGGAGTCACCGGAGGGGAAGCCAAGAATTCACAAATCGCCAAAGCAGCGGGCAGCAGGGCGGATTGACACTGGTAAAAGAAAGTCCCGCATACAGAAATGACATACCAGAGTCTGGGCTGGAGCAGGAAACGTGTTGGTTACTCATGGAGATGGAGCACACACCGCAGAAAGATTCCCCTTATCCTCCCATCTGAACCCTAACATCCACGATTCAGTCTCCTCTTGGTAACTCTTGCTAAGATGAGCCTCCCAGTTAAATTAATTTGCTTTTAGTGGAGGGAGAACCTGCATTTTTTTTTGTTCCACTGTCGAGTTCTCCCCTGGGGAATTTTAACTACTTATCTTTCCTTTTTAAATGCAAATAAAGGCTTTTGTGGGCAATTTTCCACAGGGCTTTTCAGAAATACTGCCCTGCTCCAGCAAGTGCTATCAGGAGATTTATTTTAAAACAGAAGGTGGGTGTTTTAAAACAGTTACCAAATATATTCCAAACATGTGCACAACCAACAAACTCTTAGATATAGCGATGCAAGTAGCTGCGAATATCAATATTCACGGAAGAAAGCAACCATATGCATTATAAAAACTCAAAAGGACGAGGGGATTTGCCACAGAAAAGGCAAAGAAATCAGCCCAGCTGCTCTGAAAAAGAAGTTATTGGTAACCCATAGCAAATGCTGTTGCCTCAAATAGCTCACCCTTACCTTATCACTACTGCTCGTTTGCACCTGATCTGCAACCATAAGTACTTCGAGGTACTCAATGTGAAGCTAAATTGATGGCTGAATTTAAGCAATTTCTTCATGCGCCTCTTTTATAGGCTCAAAAGAAGAATGTTATGACTGTCCTCTTCAGTATCCATTCGCTCCCCAAAGAATTCCAATTTTCTTGAAAGAGGCAAAAACATATATATGTCTACATACAAACGGGTACTGTAATATATCCAAAAAGGGGGGGGGAGGGGGAATCAGAGAGGTGTCACTACAAACTTGGCAAGCAAGACGTATCCACGGATTTCCTAGCAGGAATGCAAAAAACTGATGCAAAATACAAAATTCCCAGGGAGATTTAGAAGCAAAAACGCCACACTGGAGAAATGCATGAAAAGAGCACAAACGGGATGGCTGGATAAATCTTTCCTAGCTATACATCCGTCAGCAAAGTGAGCAATCGCCTCCCAAATCCGAGCCAGTGCAGCTGCTGCAGTTGAGTTGCTTTCTCTCTCCCCGATGCTGCTGCTACCTGTAGACACACACACACACGCACGCACGCACACACACAGGGACCCACAGCTGTGCAACATGCACGCTGCTGCTGCCTGTGCAAAAACGAGGAGCAGGTTAACCAATTAGCAACGTGCCTCCCTTTCCCTTCCTCCTCTGCTCCCTCACAGTGGGGCCTGGATTCTGGGGGGATCCCGCGCGCGTGTGTGTGTGTATGCGTGTGCGTCCTGCTCGCGCTCTCTCTCCCTCTCTCGTGCCTCTCTCACACTCCCTCTCTCCTGGCTCTAGACTTGGCCAGCAGCAGAGTGGGGGCAGCACTGAGGGTGAAGGGCCCAGACGTCAGATGTGACGTGCACCAAAGACACAGAGCTGCACGTGAGTGAGGAGAAGCAGCAGCAACAGCAGCTGAAAGGCTCTGCCACTGAAAGTTTCCCCAGACCCGTTGGTCTATCTGACCACTTTCCCCAGCTTCCTCCCCCTTTATTTTTCCAGGCTTTAAACGCAGGAAACAGGACCACCAGGACAGGGAATCCATACAGCATGATGGGATGCGGGGGGGAGAGGGGGGGTCTGCTTCAATTTGTCCCCATCTCTAGCCCTTTCTCCCCCTCTAAGTTCAGGAACAGAGGTTGTCCGACAGGAAGACACATCATCCAGTCAGTCAGTTTGTCCAATATTGTGTATGGAGAAAGAAAAAAACAGCTCTACTGATCACCACCTCCCTTCCCTTTTTCCATTCTCTCGATGCAGGAGCGCGTTAAACAGGCAAGAAAGCCCATCACCCACTATGACATATTCCAACATCATGCTCTTCCCCTGCAGTGCCCATTGCTAATGGTGGAATGTGTGTATTACATGTACACCCTATGCCCCACCCTATAATGACCATAATCAGTTCAGTTCCACGCATGAGTGCCCGAAACACCCAGCCTCATCTTTCCTACCTCTTTTTCCAGTCTCCATTGTACTTTTGTCTGAGAATTTCCAAGAGCTTTATCCTTTTTAATTAATGGGGATCCACAGATCCTCTAGTATAGTATTAATTACTATTATCATTGCCCATAGACCAAATTTTACAGGTTGGTCGACGGTAGGGTTACCATATGTTGTGCCTCCAAATGGAGGACACTCCATGGGGCCCCGCCCCCGGCCCCGCCCACGCCCCTGCCCCAACTCCGCCCACTCCCCAAAGTCTCCGCCCCCTCCCCTGCTTCCCGCGAACATTTAATTCGCGGGAAGCCTGAAGCAGGTAAGGGGGAGTGTGGGGGGAGGAGGCGCGGCCCAGGCTGGCCCCCCCCCGGCGGCTCCAGCCTGGGTCGGCTCGGGCCCTGGGGTGCCGGCCCCGGCCGACCACCCCCGGCCCGCCCAGCACTGCCGGCCCCCGGCGGCCCGGCGCACCCCCCGG
>NW_020685380.1:0-1757 GCF_002925995.2 Terrapene triunguis
GCCAACAAAATAAACATTTTGTGCACAGTATTTTAAAATTCTGCAATTTTTTTGTCAAATATATGCGGAGGCTCCAGCATGGGCATTAGGGAGCACAGGCCACTGGCTGCACAGAGGTGGGAGATCACTGTGCAGCTCCCCCCTTCCAGGACACGGACTCAGTGGTGAGGCTGCACCCAACCCTGACACAGCATAAGGACCAGGCCTGCCCCAGAAACACCCCAGAGCCCTGCCCCCAGTGCCAGGTGCACCAGGTGTGGGCAGGCAGGCTCAGCAAGGCAGGATCCCAATGTGGAGGGGCTTGGTGTGGGGGGAATCCAGGTGTGGGTTGAGAGGGTCCTGTGTGGAGCAATCTGGGTGGCTCAGTGGGTGATCCATGTGAGGGGGGATCTGGATGCACAGGGGCTTGTTGCGGGGTTCTGGGTGGAACGGTAATGGGACTCTGCGGGGGGGTCCAGGTGAAGGTGGTTAGGGCTCAGCAGGGTGAGGTCAGAGTGTGGGTGGGGGATAGATCTCAGCCCGGGGGTCTGGGAGTTGGAGGCTTAATGGGGGCATCCAGATGCTGGGGAGTGGGGCTCAGTAGGGTTGCGATCCAGGTGCATCTAGTTGGGGCTCAGTAGGGTGCAGGTGGCTCCTTGGGATGGTCAAGGTGCAGGAGGAGTGGGGCTTGTTGGGGGGCATTGGGTGCAGAGGGGGGTGAGGCTCAGTGGAAGAGTCTGGGTGTGAGGGGGTCTGGATGCATGGGGGTTGGGCGGATGGAGGAGAAGCTCCCTGTATAGTCATCCATCCCCCTGCAGCTGAGGAGCAATGGGTGCAGGAAGCGTGGGTGGGAGGGTGAGTTTTCAGAGCTTCCTACACCAGGGGAGAAATCTGGGGTGTGTCTGACATGGCCCCGGGTGCTGTGCCGGGGAATAGGAAGTCCCGTCTTCCGCAGCCCAGCCGGGACTAGCAGCTGAGCCCAGCGCAGGGTAGGAGCCACCCTACCCGCCCCACAGTGATTTACCTCTCTGCCAGCTGTCCTGCGCACCAGAAACATACTGCTGGGGAGGGTCGCATGACCGCGTTTGTGGCTTCCCTTTGCTTCCCCATCAGAAAGTAATTTTTCTGCGGGGAAACAAAGAAATCTGCGTGGGACATAAATTCTGTGCATGCGCAGTTGCGCATAATTCCCCCAGGAGTAAGGGAGAGAGCCTGGGGGGAATTGGGGTGTGAAATGGACTCAAGCCCTTTCTGTAACCTCCCCAATCTCCCCTCTCACCGTGACAGGCTGGAGAATCACATCCAGGTTTTGGTCCAGATCTGCCCACATTCCCACGGGAAAGGGAAGGGAAATGGCTGTGTTGGAGCCAGATCAAGTAGGGGATTTTCAGGGAGCTGAAGGGAGGGTTGTTGTGGAGGGGGAGGGGCAGGAAACACACAGCGTGAGGCAGGGAGGGAGGGGACAGGGTGTGATAAACCTTCTGGGACAGGTTCAACCTGGGTCTGATTTTCCAAACAGGCCCATTGGGGGGTTGGGGAGTTGAGCAGGGCTGGGAAAACTGACCAGAGTCCCAGTGCTGGAGCTTGAACCCATTAGCCAGAGGCTGCTGTGAAATACAAAGGGAAGCTGTCAGGATTCCTGTCCCCAGCTCAGAGCTCTGCTTCCCGTATCAACTGCGGGCTAGCAGGTGGATGGTAAATGAGAAGACCCTGCCCTCCTCCATCTGCTGGGAGGGACAAGGAGCTCTCAGTTTCTCCCCACCCCCTGAAGCCACCTG
>NW_020685381.1:0-3072 GCF_002925995.2 Terrapene triunguis
CACCACTGATGTTCAGGTGACCATTTATTAGGTAATATCCCATCTTTGAAATGAAGATGACAAGAGCACACTTCCCCTGTTTGTTGCAATCACAACCTCCAATTTTTAAAGTAGGTAGAATAATATAATTGGAGACAATAGTTGCATGTTTGCTGAACAGCCAGATGGGAAGTCTTCCCTTCTCTTCCAGCTGGTAAGATGAGCTCCAGGGACTGTGTAGTCAGCACAGTTGTTGAAGGGTTCTTCTGATTGACTGTTGTGATATTTTAGTCAGTCCAAAGTAGGAAAGCAGAAGGCAAGTAGTGAAGCAGCCCAGCTTACTTGTTGGGTATAGGACAGCTGTCCTCAGAAAGGTAACTAAACCACCAGCTGGGGAGGCTTTTTTTTTTTTTTTTAAAGTGATTAACTATGGCTATATGGAAGACTAAATAATGAAAGTTAACATTAAAAACAAAAAATGCCCCCATGGAATTAATAAGATGCGTGCTTACCATTCAATCACTGTGCTTGCACAGCATAGCCCATTTCCCATTCCTGCATAGATCTTGTTTGTTTTGACTGTAAACTCTTCAGGGCAGAGACTTTCTTTCTATGAGTTTGTACAGTGCCTACCAATAAGGCCCCAATTCTGCTTGGAACCATTGAGTGTTGTCACAGTATAAATAGTAACCGTCAGTGCAGACCTCACACTTATAAATACTTCACTAATGGTCCAAAATAAACTCTTGCAGTAGTGTCAGTGCAGTAGTGTATGTTAATAGTGTAGTTTTTGATTTAAAAGACAAACGATGGATAAATCTCTCCAAATACTATTATCTAAAGAGGACAATATCTCCTTTACTTAACAGAGATAGAGAGAGGAAATTCACGCAAGAGGCCCAAACTCTGCAATATACAGCTCCCTGGCCCCTATGGAGAAATGTTCTTACAAAAGTCTAAAAAATGCCAAAACTCCATGTAAGCTTCAGAGTAACATTCTTGGAAACAATTTACCAAATACTTGTAACCTACCACTATAGTTTCACATTCTGATCTCCAACAAATTTGTTGAATTAAACACCTTTGTAGACTTTATACTATATGAGATGAGATTGATTTTCTGTTGGGGGTGGAGAAGAAATCTCACTGCCAGCTTTCCCTTTCATCCAAGAGGTGTCACAGAATTTGGTAAATATTGAGCCTGTTATGTAGCTTATTCTTTTGCTCCTGTCTTAAGCTGTGTGTGGTGAATGTTGTCCTGTTAATAGCTGCAGCATTCTACCCCAGAGATGAGTATACGTCAGTGATGGATTAAGTGATTGCGAGGCAGTAGTCTCCCTTAAACTTCTCAGTTTTGTCTTTTACAAAAGACTACTATCTTGGTATTTCCTAAACTTTCCCTTACTATGGGGAACACCTAGAATGCTCCAAAGACTGAGGTGAATTTCGTTTTCTTAAAGGTACAATGAAGGCACAATTGGCAAGTCTATGGCATCACTTCACCTACCACAGAAATGCAGTCACCTGTGAGCTGGAACAGATTTTCAGTATTACATACGAGCACTAGTTTACACCAAAGACTGAAGAACGGATTAATGTAGGGAGCTGTTAGGTTGCAGAATACCTTAACCTAAGTTGGGATTTGGTCAGGACACCATTGTAAACAGCCCTTGCTCTTATTTTCACTTTTCACTGCCTAAGAACTTAACATTGAAGCATGTGACTCTAGGGGTACGTCTATACTTACTTCCTGGTCCGGATGTAAGCGATCGATCTTCTGGGATCGATCCCGGAAGAGCTTGCCGTCGACGCCGGTACTCCATCTCAGCGAGAGGAGTACGCAGCATCGACGGGGGAGCCTGCCTGCTGCGTCTGGACCCGCGGTAAGTTCGGACTAAGGTACTTCGAATTCAGCTACGTTATTAACGTAGCTGAATTTGCGTACCTTAGTCCGAAGTGGGGGGTTAGTGTGGATCAGGCCTAGGATTTTAAAACCCTAAAACTATGGAAGTAAAACAAAGAGTGCTGTTGCTGCTGAAGTTAGTTACACAGAGCAACTTCTTAAATGCTGAACTTACATTTATGCACAGAATTTCTATTGCATTTGAGTAATGGATGACAATTTTAAAAAAATGTACTATTGCCTGCAACTTGTGTAAGTGAAGCTAATTGAAAAAGTCTCCCATTTCTTTCCTGCCAAGTGAAAGAATTATAGGCCAAAAATCATTGCTAATTGAAGCATGAGCAACTCACCTAAAGTCAATTGTGGTGTTCTCGCTTATGCCACCACAGAGCCAAAATCATTGGTGGCAATGAGGCAGGGTGGATCTAGGATACAGGGCCCTGGGAGTCAAGAGACCTGGGTGGTATTCCCAGCTGCGCCAGTGACCGGCTGTGACTTCAGAAAAGTCACTTGACTCCCTATTTCCACTCCTTTTCTGTCTTGAGTATTTTGTCTCCCTGTACAAACACAATAGGCCCCCAGTAATGGTTGGAGCTCTAGACACCACTGAAATACACATAATGAAATACATTTTAATAGTGAACTGGCTCAGTTGGTAGGAGGGTTTCCCTCAATTTCTCCAGAGTTAAGGAACTGCTGTGGTGCATGTCCACTGTCAGCTCCCAGGGCAGCTTAGAATGCCCTAGCTCTGCCCACAGGGACTGTTCCTTTTCACCTCCTTTAAAGTCAAGTCAGTGTTTCTATAATGCTGAACTCTGTTCCAGTGCCTGTAGGGGCAACGATTGTGAAGGGTCAGGATTTGTAGTTGGCAGAGGGAATGAAAACCTTGCATACAATCCAGGACTGGTGTCTTATTGCAATTTATAATACAGTGAAAGGTTATTTTTAACAACGAGGTTTTCACTGAAACTAATTCCATCCATAGAAGAGACAGCTGTGCCCTTACCTACTCAGACTTCACTCTGCCAGGTTATGAGGTGCTGTTGGCAAACCTAATTTGAGACTAAAAATGAGTTAGCTGCAACACTCAGAACAACACTAAATTCTATGTTCCAATTGAACCATCCTATTGCCTCTATTTACGTATGTTCTTGGCAGCCAAGTATTATAAAGGAGGCAATAAATACTGG
>NW_020685382.1:0-779 GCF_002925995.2 Terrapene triunguis
GGGGGGGGGGGAGGGTGGCCAGAGCGCCGGGGGGAGGGCGGCGAGCCCGGCTGTGGCCCCGCTCTCCCCGGCGGCCGGAGCGCCGCGCCTCCCCCCTCCAGGTGCCGCCCCAAGCACCAGCTTGGGTGCCTGGTGCCTGGAGCCGGCCCTGCTCACGCGTGGGCGGAAGGAACAGCCCAGAGGCTGCGCAGGCCTGGCACCTCTCGGGGTCGGCTGTGGGGAGAAGCCTGGGGCACAGGAGCCTGACAGCCCTGACCTGGGAGGCGGGGGGCCACGTGGCCTACCCTGGGGCACAGCGGGACCGTTGGCACTGGCACGCTGTGTTGCCAGCTCCACGGGGGACAGCAGGATGTCGGCAGAGGAGCCCTGAATAGTCGCCAGATGTCGCTGTTTCAGCATTCGAAAGGCATCAAAAAAGTCACTCAGCAACATTTCCCCAGCGCTCCCCAGAGAATGACAGAGCTCTGTGGGCGGCCAGAGGCCAGGCCCACCTGCGGAGCAGGCACAGCACCACGCCGGTGCTCCCTCCGTCTGGACCCTGGACAACTGACACTGACTGGCTCGGTTGGGGTCTCTCAGCTGGTCAGGAGCTGGCAAGGGGTCTCTGGCAGTCCTGGTGTCACGGGGCAGGGCTGGGGTCCCCCCTACCTCTAACCTGGCATTTGACTGCACCTCCAGCCCTCCTTTCAGGACTCTGAACTGCCAGGCCCAGAGGTGCCGGGGCTCTGAACCGCCAGGCCCAGAGGCGCCGGGCTCTGAACTGCCAGGCCCAGAGGTGC
>NW_020685382.1:789-1820 GCF_002925995.2 Terrapene triunguis
TCTGAACTGCCAGGCCCGGAGGTGCCGGGCTCTGAACTGCCAGGCCCGGGGGTGCTGGTCTGGGCTCTGGTCTGGGCCGAGGCTGTGTGCCGTTGGAAGGGCAGATGACAGAGGGCTATGAGGTGATGCAGACACGCCAGTGCTCGCCAGTGGATCGCGGGAGGCGTGACTGCAGCTTGGAACAAAGCCTCTCCGTGATCTCAGCAGAGAACTCGCAAACATCAGGAGAGCTCGGTGCCCAGATCACGAGTCAGGCTTCGTGTCCCTTAGGAGCCGCCGGGGCACCCTCCAGGGCGTGCAGGCTCCCTGGCAGAAACCAGCCTTCTGTGCCCAGCACGGGCCCCTGCCTGGTGCCACCGAGGGCAGGGGCCGGAGCTGGCCCAGAACAGCGGGAAAGGGGGACGGGTGGAGGCTGCGTGGCTCTGCCCAGCCAGTTTCTGTCCCTTCCCAGTGCAGCGTTTGCTGGGCGCTGCCATTCCCGGCTCAGCCCGTCTGGCCTGTGACCAAGCCAGGGACCCCCTGGGGCCTGGGATCCTGGCTGCACAGGTACAGGTTCCCTTTGGGTGCTGCGCCCCTTAGTGGACAGAGCCATGTACTGCAGCATCACCTCGAACCCCGAGCACAGGGCCGGGGGGTGGCTCAGCGTGGGCACCGGCTCCTGCTGAGCGAGCGGGCAGGAGCCCTGCAAGTGCCAGCCCCACGATGTGGGAGTGGAGAGTGGGGGGGCTGGGAAGGGCCCGTAGTGAGTGGGGCTGTGGGGCCGTGAGTGGGGGGCAGCCTCCATGGAACATGGGCCCGTGGCCTGGGGGGAGCTGGCGAGTGGGGAGGGGCAGGAAGAGAACTCAGAGTGAAGGGGAAAGGCCCAGGTAGGGGCAGCCCTTCCCCCTGGCTCTGGGGACACCCCTCAGGCCCAGGAGGTGCTCTGCCCTGGGCCCAGCCGTACACCCACGTGGGGTAGCCCCTCCCGAGAGGCCTTTGCCTGCACGTGGGACCTGGCATGGAGCAAGTGGGGAAGTTGATAATATTTCTGT
>NW_020685383.1:0-658 GCF_002925995.2 Terrapene triunguis
GCGCCGGGGGGGAGGGCGGCCGGAGCCCTGGGGGGAGGGCGGCGAGCCCCGGCTGGGGCTCGGCTATCCCCCCGGCGGCCGGGGGGAGGGCGGCGAGCCCTGCTGTGGCCCCGCTCTCCCCGGGGGCCGGAGCGCTGCGCCGCCGCCCCCCCTCCAGGTGCCGCCCCAAGCACCAGCTTGGGTGCCTGGTGCCTGGAGCCGGCCCTGCTGGTTCCTCAAGGCACCTCCTCCATAGGCCAGCACAGTCCCCCTGGGGACCCCACAGCATGACCAACCCCCCATTAGAGAGAGCTACGCATTGCACATCGTCCCACCATCCCCTCACCCCCAGTCATAACCCCGCGTCTCAACAGCCCTTCTCCCACCTTCCAAAACAGTCCGGGGTCTGCCTTCCTCCCTCAGCCTCCTTGTGCATAGTAAGTACCCCCCAATAGCCCGATTGCAACTGGCAGCGCCCAGTCCAGGTTTGTACAGCTCCATGCACAATGGGATTCCAGAGCTCCTCGGTGCTACAGCAATACAAGCTAATAACTCGACCAGGGCCTCATTGCGCCAGCCCCAGGCCCAAAGAGCTCTCCAGCTAACTAGACAAGACAAAACCAGCATGGAAGAAAGGCGGTGTCTCTTTATCTCCCCCGTCGCCTCCCACATCCACAGG
>NW_020685383.1:758-8205 GCF_002925995.2 Terrapene triunguis
AAAAAAAAAAAAAAAAAAAAAAAAAAAAAAAAAAAAAAAAAAAAAATCCCAGGGCCCAGCATGAGCCATGTGGGAAAGAAAGAAAGAGAAAGTTCATTAGATCTGGGCAAAAATTCTCCAGCCAAACTTTTTGACACATATTTTTTTTTTGCAAAGCCAGAAATGTTCACAAAAATTGTTAATTTTTGTCAAAATCTTCCACGTTGTCCCCCTCCCCCTGCAAACTGCAGCTGTTTGAGGTTGTAGCAATTGAAGCACAGTTGGGGGTTTCTGGGTTTTCAACAAAAACTTGAAACATTTCTAAAACATTTAAAAAAGAAAATGACCAAAAAACATCCGAAGTGTTTCAGATGAATGTTTTTGGGGTTTTTTTTTTGGCAGGGAAACAATCCTCGTTTCCCAACCGGTTCTGCTAGCCCTGGCCTGACTCGGGGAGCTGGTGGTCTATAAGTGAGGAGGGTGCTCTGGCATCAGGGGGCTTTAAGAGAGGGGGAGATTACAGGCCACGCCAGTGGTTTTTACCACCTGTAAGACCACAAGAAAGCCACCATGTGCCTCATTAGCTGTTGGTACCAGCTGTGCCCACTGCCCACCGGATATGTGACCGAGGTGCCCGGACGTGCTCACCCTGCCCCTCGGTGATCTGGCCCCGAGAGCTGCCTGCTTTGCTCAGCAGAGAAGCTGGCCGTACCTCACGAGTGAAAGTCCACAGCCGTGTCACCACAGCATTTCCGGATGGCTGGGCGGGGAGGTCCGGGAGTCAATCAGGGAGTAGGGTTGGTGTGTGTCTGCCTGGCATGGCAGCGGGCACTGACAGGGGATATGGGGGGTGGTGCCAGCAGTTCTGCCCATGGCTGGCCGCCTATGCCAGATGGCCGGGATACCCAGGTGGCTCCACAGGGGAGGGACATTATCGCTTCTTCTCGCCCACGCCCTCCCGCCCTGGCTTGTTTGTTTAAACAAGGAGTTCCCAGGGTGCGTGCGGACACATAACCCTTTCACTGCTGGCCCAGCGGGGAGCATGCTGGACCCACCCGGGACCCAGGCCCAGCCCCATTCTGGCTGGGGACACACCCACCGCAGGCCCTTCTGCGACTACTCAGCCTGGGCAAAGGTGTTGGGAGACCCCTGGTGGTGACAACAGACAGCCCAGGTTGCGAGCAGGAGAGCCCAGGAGAACCACAGCTCTTTCTGTCCAGCAGCTGCTGCGAAGAACCTGCATGATCAGTGTCTTCTCCTCGGTGCCCTGTGCTCCCTGTCCGCCTACCTGTCTGCTCCTGCTCACTCCAGCCGTAGGTTGTGAGCTCTTCGTTATATGTGGCGTCCAGCGCCCGGAACCTTGGGGCCAGGTCTGGGAGGACGCTCCTGGGTGCTCCTGCCATGCAAATAATAATGGCGTCCAGTCCATTTCATCCAGCGTCCGATGTGCCAGGGCTGCACTGACTGGGACGTCTGCAGGGACTGGACCTGAGATCACGGGATCTCAAAGCACAAGTCTCTCCTGCCTGAGCTAAAGGGCCATGCCCATTATCTTGGGTGCAGTAGGAGACTCCCAGATTTTATAGCCACTAGAGAGGGGCAGCAACCCACATGGGTTAGTCTGGGTCCCACTGGCACAGATTATCCCCTGCATGGGCCACGGACGTGCTGGGCAGCGCCGGCTGGGCTCCCTGATTTTGGGAACGCCTCTCTCAGAGAAGCCCCGTGACCTGGGGCCCCTCAGCGTCTCAGCTCCTGCTGCTCAGCAGCAGTGTCTAGACTCGCACTGCTCAGCAGACGGTGGTTTCCGCAGCAATCCAGCCGTGCCAGCCAAGGTAGATGCAGTAGCGAGTCCTGCCAAGGGCGTGAGCAGCTGGGCAGATAGGGCAGCAGCTGTCAGACAATGGCTTGGATGGTGCAATATCCTGTGGCCTGGCATCATCCTGAACTGAAAGCACTGACCCCAGGCCAAGAGCACAGCACCTGTGTGGCTCACAGACTGGGGTCTCTGCAGCAGCCTGTCTATGCCCGGCCCTGAGACAGGACACATCCATGGAAGGTCCAGTCTTGCTCATCATCAGAGATTCCTCGCCCCAACCTCCTTGGTGCACTGGGCGCCTTCTCCTGGCTCCAGCAGGCCTGTCCCTTGGTGCGCAGAGCCAGAGCGGCTGAAATTGATGGGAATGAGCATCTCCTCTGGGCACCATCCCAGATGCTCCCCGAGTGCTTGCCCATGTCTTGTTTCCTCGGCTCTGCCTTCCCTGCCTGCCTGTCCAGGGTCCTTCCTGAGGCCTCCTCCAGCAAGGCTCCAGGCTCCAGAGCTCATGGAGGCTGTGTGGGCCGCTGAAATGGCCCTGCATGCTGCCTACCGGGCCCTAAGGACATAGGATCTCCCCACAGCCCTCGGTCAGTGCCAACCAAAGGGGTTCTGCCCCCTGCAGGTATCGCCAAGGGCCACTGCTCCAGCAGCTGTTCCGGGCTAATGGGCCATTTCTGCTCCGTTACCCGGGCGGGATGGAAGCATTGATGGGACAGAACCAGACCCACCTCCCATGGTAGCAGACGGAGCCCAGCAGCCATGAGCCGCAAGACTGAGACATGACTGTAATCCAGCCCCATGCGACGCCAACGTGTTCCCTCGTGCATAGTCCAGCTCAGCCCCTGGGGACTTCCAGCAATTTGCCACGGGGAGTCCAGTCACTGCGACCTTCTGAGACCCCTTCACTAGGGGCATGGAGGGGGGATTTCTCCTACCAAGCGGGGTGCAGCATGGAGGGCAAAGCTAAGGGCTCCACCCTGAACCCAGCAGATGCTGCTGCTCCTCCAGAGGTACCATGAGAACATCTGCAGGCCATCTGCCTCCAGTGCTGAGTCACACAATGCCTGGCGTGTCAGCACAGGGGCGTTGGCAATGCTGGAGCAAGGGACGGATGAGTAGTAATCACCACAGCACTCCAAATCCTGACTCCCACTTTCCGGGAGCTCCCAGAGGAGATAAAAGTATTCAGAAGGGGAAACTGAGGCACAGGGAGAGGAAGTGACTCGTTCAGTGTCATAATGAATCAGCAGTAACTATGAACACAACCCAAGAGTCCTGCTGCCCAGTCCTCTGCTCTGACTGTTAGATACCACTCCCCTCCCAGAGCTGGGAAAAGAAACCAGGTGTCCTGTTCTGACTCCCAGCCAGTCAACAGGGGGCAGCATGGGGTCCCTGTAACTGCCACAGGCCAACAGGGGGCAGCACGGGGTCCCTGGCAACACCACCAGAGAACAGGGACAGCACCGAGTCCCTGGCACTGCCACCAGCCAACAGGGGCAGCGTGGGGTCCCTGACACTTCCACAAATGAATGGGGACAGCACATGGTCCCTGGCACCACCACCAGCCAACAGGGACAGCACCGAGTCCCTGGCACTGCCACCAGACCAACAGGGGGCAGCACGGGGTCCCTGGCACCACCACCAGAGAACGGGGGTCAGCACGTGGTCCCTGGCACCGCCACCAGTGAACAGGGGGAAGTGCGGGGTCCTGGCGTCAGTCCAGGGTTTACAATGGCTCCAGTGGCTCCATGGAGCTGGGCCCATGCTCAGAAGGGGCCCCAGCCTGCTCCGCTTGCACTGAGCCTCGAGACCCCGCTGGCTCCCCCCACCCACCACTTGCTCCTCTTGGCCTGCCCACCTGCTGCCTCCTCGTGCCCACTCCCCTGCTCCTCTCTGCCCCCTGGCTGGACCCCAGTGCACCTCCGGCTCTGGGCAGTCTCTGCTTCCCACCACCTGTGGGACCCCACCTGTCTCCCCGGAGCTGAGCCGCCTGGGACTGGTGTAGAAGCCTGGCCAGTCTCAGCCAGGGTGGGGGGTGGGGGGAGGGGGAAAGGGGACAGTATGGGGAGCTTGGCTGGGCCCCTCCAGGGGAAGTGTGTCTTGAGGGAGCCCGGCTGGGGAAGGCCCTGGCCTGGCTGATCACACCACTCCCGAGGGACCGGAGCGATTCCCCGCTCCGGGACTAGCTCTGACTGCACTGCCAGCTCAGCCTGGCAGACTCAGTTGCCTCCCATCAGGGCCAGTGAGTGTGGCCGGGAGGCAGGGCTTGGGGGAGTGGGTTTCTTGCGGGGGGGGGGGGGCGGGGCTGGGGGGGGGCAGGGAAGATGTGTATGTTGGGGCACTAGGGAGTGGGGGTTCTGTGGCAGGTGCTGGGCAGTTGTGATGGGGCTGTGGGCAGGGGGGTGCTGGGCAGGGATGGTGTTGTGCAGGGCGCTATGCATTTGTGTGGAGGGGGTTGGGGGGTGCTGGGCACAGGGAGTCAGGAGGATGTTGGGTGGGGGGGCTGTGTGGCACAACATGGGCCCACCCCCCGAGGGGAAGGGGCATGCTGGCAGCACAGGGCTGGGCGGGCCACTGTGTGTCTGGCAACTGCCGGTTTGTAAATCGTGCCCTTGCACTGGGCTGGGCAGAGCGGGGCTGCCCCTGCCATTTCCCATTGCCCCTGGCTGGCCCCTCACTCTGGGGACTGACCTCCACGCATCATGCTCCATTGCCTCCATGGGAGCCCACAAAAGGTTAATCCGGCCCTGCTGGCACTGCCACCAGAGAACGGGGGTCAGCACGCGGCCTCCCCAGGATTTATGGCTCCTGCAACAGCTGGCTCCCGCTCCTCCCGCACATGCTCAGTGCCAGTCCCACTCAGTTGCAATTCCCAAGCAGCGGCCCAGCCCTCTTGCAAACACCTGGCACAGCAATCGCCTGGATTCCTTCTCTGCTTAGGTCATCGGGGGAGGGGGGGTGCTTGCCACATCCACTCCTCCTGCGCCAGCCTTTCTTCCCGCACAGATGGGTGCAGGCCGGCAGCTGGGCGCCGGGCTGCAGGGGAGAAAAACAAGCTCCAAAACTAGCCAGAGGAGGAAGGAAATTTGAGCCTGGCAATGATGTTGCAGCCTCCTGGAAGAGAGCAGCCTGCTTCCCGCTGCAGGCCCCTGCTCCTGGAAGAGGGGCTCTGGTGGTGCCCCAGCTGGGTAGGAGAAGCAGGACTGAGAACTCATCCCTGCTCCGGCATGACTCCTGGGGGATCACTCTCCCGTCTGCCCTGGGAGGAGCTCAGGGCCTGGCCCATCCTGGCAGCCTGCATGGGAGGAATGGTCCCCTGCACCCTACAGAGGGGGAAATAGAGGCAAGGAGCAAGGAAGCGACTTGCTCAAAGTCATCGAGTGGGTCACTGGGGGAGCTAGGGATAAAATTCATGAAATCCTGATTCCCAGTGCGCTAACCACTAGACCCCGCTCTGGAGCCAGGACTAGAACCCAGGAGTCCTGACTAGTCCCACATGTGCTAACCACTAGACCCAACTCCCTGCTCCGGAGCTGGGACTAGAACCCAGGTGTTCTGACTCCTAGCCTACCTGGTCTAACCACCAGCCCCCACTTCTCTCCCATTCCTGGGAACAGACTCCAGGAGTCCCGATTAACAGCGCCCCCCATGCTGTAGCCATGAGAGAACTCTCCCTTCCCAGAGCTGAGAACAGAACTCAGGAGTCCGAACTCCAAGCCCACCATGCTCTAACCATTATATCAGGCACCCCTCCCTGCCCAGATCCATGAAGAGAACCCAGGAATCCTGACTCTCAGATCAGTGCCCTCCCGCTCCGGCCACAGAGAGCAGTATATGGGCCCTAAGTCCTTCAAACTCAGAAATGGATGGATTTCCTCTCCCCTCCCCATCCCCCCAAAATTAAACCCATCCCCTAAGAGGAAGTGAGGCAAATTTGAGTTAAGAGCAACATCTGCTTTGTGCCTTAAAAAAAAAAAGTTTAAAGAATACTTCAGGGAATAGGAGAAAGCTCCTCGGTCATTTGAAGATACACGGTCCAACCTTAATAAATAAATAAATAAACTAATCAGCCAGAATCTAACTGAGATCAGCACTGGAACAGGCTGACTGTAAAAGCATAAGGAGAAAAGGATCCTTGACTCCTCCAGCAAAGGTTACTTCTTGTTCAAAAGCCTCAAATTTGATTGGCTGGCAAAGAGATGCCAAAACCCCCAGTTGTCGATGGTTTCTCCATTAGGAAACGTCATTTTCTAGGACATGAGCTGGCGAAAACAGCAAGGAGAAGGTTCTTCCCGCGGTTTCATTCATTTCATTTGTATCAATGTATTTCGGTTTCCACGAAGCAGCGTTGGGGGCTCGTGCCAGTGGATTTGGTGGGATTCAGTTTTTATTTTGTTAATAATTTGGACGGAGGAGATCAATGTGGTTTTTAAGCCTTTTTTAAAAAATTTCATTGATTTAAATTTTCACAGTTGCAGGAAGTTATGGGGGGGGTCGGACAGTTGGGGGATCAGACAAATGATTTAATGACAGCAGGCGGGGAGATTTGCAAAGTTAAGACACAAATTGTCGACGTAACATAACAGTAAATCTCCTTCAATTAAACCCCAATAGGTTCTTAAGCAGCATTTTTCTTACCCTGCCTATCGGCACATTTCGATCATTATGATGGGAAGAATTCTTGGCCGGTTTGTGAGTGCCCCGTGGTTCCCCCAACGGGTCGCCCACCCTGCCCATCCAGCCCCAGCGCCCACCCAGTGCCCACAGCTGCCTCCCCCACGCGGCTGCCGGCTCTTGGCCCGTCTGGAGGCTGAGCAGGCCAGGTGCTCCCCAATTTCTTGGTCACCCCTCCTCTGCCCCACCCCAGAATCCTCTGCTCCTTTGGCGGCTCTGGGATCTTCACTGTGGCTCCCAGGCCTGCCCCAGCGGTGCCAGGGGTGGATGGCAGAGGCTGGGCAAGGCCAGGACAACGGAAGCTCCCAGCATCAGGCCAGGTGGGGTGGATGCTGGGGACAATATCTGAGGGCCAGTGGGGTTTGCCTGCCAACAAGGGAGCTGGGAAGGGCACAGGGCCACATCCCAGCACTGACCACTGGGCACAACGCTTCCCAGGCCCCATTTGGCTCTGGCGTGGACCTGAGACACTTCCCCAGTGAGGGCAACTGTCATAACTATAAAGGGAAGGGAAACAGCTCTCCTGTGTACAGAGACTCCAAATCCTTTTACCTGTAAAGGGTTAAGAGGCTCGGGTAACCTGGCTGACACCTGACCCGAAGGACCAATAAGGGGGCAAGATACTTTCAAATCTTGGGGGGGGGGAAGGCTTTTGTGTGTGCTCTTTGTTTTAAGGGGTGGTTCGCTCTTGGGACTGAGAGGGACCAGACATCAATCCAGGTTCTCCCCATCTTTCTAAACAAGTCTCTCCTATTTCAAACTTGTAAGTAAAAAGACAGGCAAGGCGTCTTAGATTTACTTTGTTTTCTCAACTTGTAAATGTACCTTTTACCAGAGTGTTTATCTTTGGGTATGTCTACACTACAGGATTAATCCGAATTTAGATAATTCGAATTTGGGAAACAGGTTGTATAAATTCGATCGTGCACGGCCACACTAAGCACCTTAATTCGGTTTTAAACCACATTAATTCGG
>NW_020685384.1:0-9933 GCF_002925995.2 Terrapene triunguis
GCCGGGGGGAGGGCGGCCAGAGCGCCGGGGGGAGGGTGGCGAGCCCTGCTGTGGCCCCGCTCTCCCCGGCGGCCGGAGCGCCGCGCCGCCGCCCCCCTCCAGGTGCCGCCCCAAGCACCAGCTTGGGTGCCTGGTGCCTGGAGCCGGCCCTGGAGTGGGAGCAGGGGCTAGAACTAAACATTCTTTAAACTTAAAAGCCAAAAACACCCCCTTGATATTAACAACAACAACGAAGGAACCAGCTGCAGGACTAAAAAGAGAATGCAGGCAGAAGTCCAGCAACAGAGTGGGGGTTACCCAGTTTATTGCACCCAATGCAGCATGTATGATTACCTGCCCTATGGGCAGGTGGCGTATGTGTGCATTCCGTGCAAGGAGCTCCTGGCCCTCAGAGACCGTGTATGGGCTTTGGAGACCAGAGTGGCTGAACTCGAGGAGCTGAGGGAGACAGAGGTACATAGATGAGACTTTCTGGGACACAGTAGAACGGTCCTACCCCTGTCTGACAGCCTCTGTGCTGTTGAGGAGGATGAAAGTCCCAGGGAAGGAGAGCATCTAACTGGAGCAGAGGGAAACAATCCCATAGTTGGGACCCTCCTTCCAGATGATGTTGTGATATCCTCTCACACTGAGGATACCTCTCCAGGGGAGGGAACTCCAGCTATTAGAAAGAGACAGGTATTAGTAATGGGTGATTCGATCATTAGAAACATAGACAGCTGGGTTTGCGATGACCGGGAGAACCACATGGTTGACTTGCCTGCCTGGTGCGAAGGTTGCGGATCTCTCGAGACATCTAGATAAATTTATGTGTAGTGTTGGGGAGGAGCCGGTGGTTGTGGTACACGTAGGTACCAATGACATAGGGAAGGATAGGAGAGAAGTCCCGGAGGCCAAATTTAGGCTGCTAGGTAAGAGATTGAAGTCCAGGACCTCCATGGTAGCATTCTCTGAGATGCTCCCAGTTCCACGCACAAGGCCAGCTAGACAGGCAGAACTGCAGAGTCTAAATGCGTGGATGAGACAATGGTGATGGGAGGAGCAGGGGTTTAGTTTATTAGGAACTGGGGAAACTTTTGGGAAAGGGGGAGCCTATATAGGAAGGATGGGCTCCACCTAAACCAAAATGGAACTAGATTGCTGGCACTTAAAATTAAAAAGGTCATAGAGCAGTTTTTAAATTAAGGGCTGAAGGAAAGCCGATAGATGCGGAGGAGCATGTGGTTCGGACATCCCTTAGGGGAGGATCTATTAATAGAGAATCTCTATGTCCTAGTGAGGACAAGAGGATGGAAAATGGTAAAATACAGGCAGGGTCTGATCAGAAATAGTCAAATAAAAAAAAAAAAAAAGAGTCCCATTCAATTACATCATGTAATGGCAGACAGCTAAAAGGAGACAAGTTTTTAAAGTGCTTATATACCAATGCTAGAAGTCTAAATAATAAAATGGGTGAACTAGAGTGCCTCGTATTAAATGAGGATATTGATATAATAGGCATCACAGAAACTTGGTGGAATGAGGATAATCAATGGGATACAGTAATACCAGGGTACAAAATATATCGGAAGGACAGAATAGGTTGTGCTGGTGGGGGAGTGGCACTATATTTGAAAGACAGCATAGAATCAAATGAAGTAAAAACGGTCAATGAATCAAACTGTACCATAGAATCTCTATGGATAGGAATTCCATGCTCTAATAAGAAGAATATAGTGGTAAGGATATATTACTGACCACCTGACCAGGATGGTGATAGTGACTGTGAAATGCTCAGGGAGATTCGAGAGTCTATTAAAATAAATAATAATAATAATGGGGGATTTCAATTATCCCCATATTGACTGGGTACATGTCACTTCAGGACAGGATGCAGAGATAAAGTTTCTTGACAATTCCTGATTTAGTCCTAAGTGGAGCACAGGATCTGGTCCAAGAGGTGAATATAGCTGGACCGCTTGGTCATAGTGACCATAATTTAATATCTCTGTGGCATGAAAAACACCACAGTGGCTCAACATTGTAGAATTTAATTTCAGAAAGGGGAACTACACAAAAATGAGGTTAGTTAAACAGAAATTAAAGGGTACAGCGCCAAAAGTGAAATCTCTGCAAACCGCATGGAAACTTTTAAAAGACACGATAATAGAGGTTCAACTTAAATGTACACCCCAAATTAAAAAAATAGTAAGAGAACCAAAAAAGAGCCACCGTGGTTAAACAAAGTAAAAGAAGCAGAGAGAGGCAAAAAGGCATCCTTTAAAAAGTGGAATTTAAATCCTAGTGAGGAAAATAGAAAGGAGCATAAACACTGGCGAATGAAGTGTAAAAATACAATTAGGAAGGCCAAAAAAGAATTTGAGGAACAGTAAGCCAAAGACACAAAAAGTAATAGCAAATTTTTTTTCTAAGTACATCGGAAGTAGAAAGCCTGCTAAACAACCAGTGGGGACACTGGACGATCGAGGTGCTAAAGGAGCATTCAAGGATAAGGCCATTGCGGAGAAACTAAATGAATTCTTTGCATCGGTCTTCATGGCTGAGGATGTGAGGGAGATTCCCAAACCTGAGCCATTCTTTTTAGGTGACAGATCTGAGGAACTGTCCCAGATTGAGGTGTCATTAGAGGAGGTTTTGGAACAAATTGATAAATTGAACAGCAATAAGTCACCAGGACCAGATGGTATTCACCCAAGAGTTCTGAAGGAACTCAAATGTGAAATTGCAGAACTACTAACTATAGTCTGTAACCTATCATTTAAATCAGCTTCTGTATCAGATGACTGGAGGATAGCTAATGTGACACCGATTTTTAAAAAGGGCTCCAGAGGTGATCCCAGCAATTACAGGCCTGTAAGCCTGACTTCAGTACCGGGCAAACTGGTTGAAACTATAATAAAGAACAATATTGTAAGACATATAGATGAACATAATTTTTCGAGGAAGAGTTAATATGGTAAAGGGAAATCATGCCGCACCAATCTACTAAAATTCTTTGAGGGGGGTCAACAAGCATGTGGACCAAGGGGATCCAGTGGATATAGCATACTTAGATTTTCAGAAAGGACAAGGTCCCTCACCAAAGGCTCTTATGCAAAGTAAGCTGTCATGGGATAAGAGGGAAGGTGCTCTCATGGATTAGCAACTGGTTAAAAGATAGGAAACAAAGGGTAGGTATAAATGGTCAGTTTTCAGAATGGAGAGGGGTAAATAGTGGTGTCCCCCGGGGGTCTGTTCTGGGACCGGTCCTATTCAACATATTCATAAATGATCTGGAAAAGGGGTAAACAGTGAGGTGGCAAAATTTGCAGATGATACAAAATTAATAAAGATAGTTAAGACCCAGGTAGATTGCGAAGAGCTACAAAAGGATCTGTCAAAACTGGGTAACTGGACAACAAAATGGCAGGTGAAATTTAATTTTGATAAATGCAAAGTAATGCACATTGGAAAGTATAATCCCAACTATACATATAAAATTATTGGGTCTAAATTAGCTGTTTCCACTCAAGAAAGAGATCTTGGAGTCATTGTGGATAGTTCTCTGAAAACATCCACTCAATGTGCAGCGGCAGTCAAAAAAGCAAAGAGAATGCTGGGAATAATTAAGAAAGGGATAGATAATAGGATAGAAAATATCATGTTGCCTCTATATAAATCCATGGTACGCCCACATCTTGAATACTGTGTGCAGATGTGGTCGCCCCATCTCAAAATTGGAATTGGAAAAGGTTCAGAAAATGATTAGGGGTATGAAACAGCTTCTGTATGAGGAGAGATTAATAAGACTGGGACTTTTCAGTTTGGAAAAGAGACGGCTAAGGGGATATATCATTGAGGTCTATAAAATCATGACTGTTGTAGAGAAAGTAGATAAGGAAGTGTTTACTACTTTTCATAACACAAGAACTAGGGGTCACCAAATGAAATTAATAGGCAGTAGGTTTAAAACAAATAAAAGGAAGTATTTCTTCACACAGCGCACAGTCAACCTGTGGAACTCCTTGCCAGAGGATGTTGTGAAGGCCAAGACCATAACAGGGTTCAAAAAAGAACCAGATACATTCATGGAGGATTGGTCCATCAATGGCTATTAGCTAGGATGGGCAGGCATAGTGTCCCTAGTCTCCGTTTCCCAGAAGCTGGGAATGAGCGACAGGGGATGGATCACTTGATGATTACCTGTTCTGTTCATTCCCTCTGGGGCACTTGGCACTAGCCACTGTTGGAAGACAGGATACTGGACTAGATGGACCTTTGGTCTGACCCAGTAGGGCCAGTCTTATGTAGGACTAAGGTCTCAAAGCCTAACAACTGAAACAGGTTAATGTTAATTTTGTTGTTTTCTGATGACTACCCCCATACAGACCAGGTTGGCTGGCTGAGGTGGTATCACTGTAAAACTTCTAGCCTGATCCTGCATAAGATACGCACAGCCTCTTAGGCAAGGCAAGCAGGCTTGCCCTCTGGCTAAATTCAGGAGGGGAAGGGTTAATGGTTGATGGAGTTGCACCAAAACCCCTCACTCAAGCTTTCTTGAGCTGATTGGAGAGGGGAGATGCGTCTTCTGTTCTTTACATAACACACACAGTATGAAGGGACCAGCCAAGTACAGCAAGGGCCAAATCATTGGGTTTACTGAATATACACAATATGCAAGTCCCAGCTACACAAACACACTGCCGCTCTGGTTCCAGTCCGTACCCGGATCTGCTGCTTCCTATGGCAAGTGTGACAAGCAATCTTTATAGGCAAAATTATGTAGTGTGTACGGACCCTTTCAAATTATAAGCTTGGTTTCATCAAAAGCCTTGAGACAATGTATTCCTGGCATTCAGTGGAACACCTGATCCACGGCTCACTGCCAGACAGAACGTGACGGGAACCTCATCGAGGTATATAGTGAATTTGCGAGTGACTTCAGTGGCCAAGAGAAAGTAAAGCTAAAACGGAAACTGCTCTGTAATCAGGCGTGGACTCACCCCTGAGGCACCTCCTGCTGGTCGTCTCAGGAATTAGCTCACCAGTAGTCGGAGCGCCCTCTGCAGGCCAGGTGTCCCGCCTGTCATTGGCCCCCATGTCCCTCCCGGACCCCGGTGCCCTTGGCTTGGATGCTGCCCCCCTGGCAGTACCCCACTCTCTCTCTGAGTCTCCCCACCCAGGGGAACCACCACCCCCTATCTCAATGTCACCTCAGTCATGGCTACTGCCAGTCACCATCTAGCCCCCACGCCCTGGGGCAAACTGCAGTCTATCGGCCAATCATCACGGGCAACAAGGGGTTTGGACTGGCTGCCTTTACCCACCCTCAGGTTGCCCCTCTGCAACCCCAATACCTATATGGGCCTAGGACCAGGCCCTGCAGCCTGGGGAGTTGCTGGCCTAGGGCTTCCCAGCCCCCCCCCAAGGCCTTTTCCCCAGCCCTGCCTCACTCTAGGTCCCCAGGTGAGCTCCCTGAAGCCAGGCCTGTCTCTCTCTCCTGTCAGAGGGAGACTCCTGAGCTTCTGGCTGCCCTGGCCTTCTTATAAAGCCTAGTTGCTCTGTTTGGGGCATGGCCCCAGCTGCAGCCACTTCCCCAATCAGCCGGGGTTTTGCCCCTTTACACAGCCCCAGCCCTCTGCAGGGTTTTTCCAACCCCTTCAGGGCTGGAGCAGGCGTTCACTCAGCTACATGCTCATTTAAGGAAGAAAATAGACTTGTTCAATAGCTCAGTAGAGGGCTAGCCCAACTATATCAAGAAAGAGGTGATAGTTTTACTGAGGGGGCTAGAACTTATAATGTGCTTTGTAGCCTACCAGGTGAGCTTGTAAAACTAAGATCTCTAGCCCCAAGTCTCTGAAATTTGTATGTGGGTCCCATCCTCCATTCCCTGCCCCTGCTGCATCAGGGGCCTTCTTTGGCTGTTAGAGTCCCATCAGAAGGCCAGGCCATGTACTAGTTTTTATAAACCTATCCCAGGTAACATCAGTCCCAGCCACTTGTGACAGTGGCATTAAGTGGCAGAACTTCTCCTGCCCCCTTAGTGGTCTTGCCCCACAGCACAAGAAGCTCCTACCAAGCCTGAGAGGCAGGATGCCAGCAGTTCAGAATGGCAGTCCCAGTGGGGCTGGGGATGGGTAAGAGAGAAGAAGGAGATGGAACCAGGCGGGTTTGCCATGGACATCTGTGCTTAGGTTTTTAGATCCCAGCCAAAACAAACCCTGTTAAGACCACCTCACAAAAATCAACCCCTCCGGCCTCTTCTCATTGCTCTTCCTTGAGCACCCACAATTTGTCACTATCTTTCTGGTAATGAGGGAGCCAGATCTGAAGGAGGTGTTCCAAGTGTGACGGCACCCCAGTTCTAGAGAGGGGGAGCATCCTTTTGCCCTTAAAAAGCTTTGAAAATTCTAAACTGCAGCGTTTTAAATATATTTTACAATCTCCATTTAAAGTGGGGCTCACCCGATAACTAACTGCAGAAATGGCATCATATTTCTGAACAGATTGGATCCGGATTCCCCACTCCATTGCACTGATTTTATACAGATGTAGCTACAGGAGATCTCCCCCCACACACGCCCCAGTGTGTATTCAGAGTCACACCTGCAGACTTCGGTGACAAGAACAAGTTATTTCTACTTGGTTCACTCCTGGAAACCCAGCAGAACCAACACACCCATAAGCATACACCTAGTGCATCATGGGCATCGACAGAGAGAGTTATTGAAATTCAAGGAATTCCACCTTCACAATGTCTCCGAAGGCAGCAAGGTGGTCCCTGTGAGGCCATTCACAGCCCGCAGAATCTCTATGACCTGTGATGATGTTACAAGGAAAGAAGACAGCTTGACTCTCAGATCCCAGATTAAGTTTGTAGGGCTGACAGTTAGAAAACGTTGATTTATTTGCACTTTGGGTCTGGGATGACCAATAAACAAGCAACCCACCCAATGCCATTTTTGTAGTCCCATTTGAGAGGTATCCCTTCTGGATCCAAATCCAGCAAGCTCCCAGGAAAAAAAGAGACAACGCTGTAAAACACTATCAGTTTTCTATAGTATCCTTGCCTATTTGAAGCCTGCGGTAAGGAAATCTGAGGGAAGAAACATAAAGCTCCGCCCCTTCCACATACTTAAATCCTGCTATAAATTAGGGGTGTCCTAATCCTTTAGCAAACTACCTTTGAATCATATGATGAAACACACAATGGAAATGAAATGGACAGTAGCCAGCAAAGTATAAAAGCAGTCTGTCACTGTAAACCGCTTCTGAACAATCCCCAAATGTTACACACAAAAGGTGTACTATCAGGCAAAGGCAGAGAGGCTTGCAAGTAAAGCGGTCCTAAGCCTCTTTGTACTCCAGGTCTCTAATTAGACATTACAAAGTGAATATGAATCGGAAGGAGAAGAATTGGCAGGAGGCTGCTGCTGTCTGCACTCATCACAATGAGCATCGGTGTCTTGGTTCTATAGCGCAGATAAAGAAGCATGTGCGTCCTTTGTTTCTATAATAGGATGCAACATGTGTCACACAGGGAAGGAATTACAGTAGCAAGGATTTATGAGCCTAATAATTTCCAGAGTGCAGAGTATAATAAAGGGTTTCATTAAAAAATAACAAAAACAAAAAAACTGTGGGATGAATGTCAGATGAGATTGGCTTGTTTTAAAAGTGAGAAAAAAAGGTGTTTAAAATATACAGTAGCCTGTACCCAAAATATGGTATTTCGGGTGCCAGAGGCATGAAAGGATTGTCAGTTTAGTTCTCATGTTATGCCCAGATTTTCCCATGTGTTCTTCACCCCTCCACCCCCACAAAGTCAGGACTGACCCCAAGGACTATGCAAGCTTTGTCTATACTGAGGAAATGAATGGTGTGTTTTTAAAAATGTAAACTAACACAGTTAAATGTGACTTAGCATCTAGTGCAGATGGAGTTGGGTCAAGGATTACCATGACCAGTACACTTGGTCTAAGTGCGAAGTGATATTCAACAACGTTAGCCAGTGTTTTAAGGACACCACTCATTTTCTGACTGCGGTCGTTAACATCTTTAAAAGGTTTCAAGAGACGTATTTCAAATGTACTATATCTTCAGCCAATGCAGAGTTTTTGTGCATTCTGGTCAATATTTTAAATGACTGTTCCATTAAGGAGAATTGTTCTCTTAGGAAATCTGGGTTCTTTTCCTGGGCTTCTGAGTCTTTTTCTGACTTTGCTACTGGTTTCCTACATATGCAGCCTTGGGCAAGTCATGGTAAATGATGAGGACAGGTCACTTCTTCAGAGTGATCTGGATCACGTAGTAAATCAGGCTCATTTGAACAGTATTTCATTTAAAAAAATAGTGGGAAAACACACACTTATTTTCCCTATCTTTTTCCAGTGAATAAAAAGGGAAGCAAGATTAAAATATGAAAAGGGGGGATTTCCCCCCACTAAAATGAAAGGAAAAATTCTGTCTTTTTTCTCCTAAGCTAAGAGAGACTGAACACAGCTACCCAACTGTGTAGAGCTCTGATACCAGAACTTCTCAGACTGGCTGAACCTCTGACAACAGTCAGAGGCTTGAGAGAGGGAATGAGAACTATGGAGAGTCCCTTGATAATGCATCTCTGGAGGGCAAGAGTCTATTTTTTCAGTCATTTCCCCCCCACACTCACCCAAGATAGGCAGAAGAAAACCCGTTAGGGGAGTGCGGGGTGGGGGGCTGGCTTTATATAAGATTATTTTGTTATTCTGCCAGAGTTGAAAATACCAACTCTAGAGCTTTGGAAAAGTCTGGATATGGAATGCTATCTTTGCCTTGCCTGTTTTACTACCTCTTCACTGACACTGCTGTCAGCAGCTGTAAGAAAGCGACAGGGCTGTCACTTTAAAGGAATGCCAGCTTGGCTTCTTCTATCTGGCCTTGTGCTTGAGGAACCTCAGGACCCTCACACATAGCACTTTCTCACTGATAACAGTGACTCCTCCCGAGTTAAAAGGCTGCACTAAAAATAGTATTGGCAGGAAATAAGTATTTGTCATGACAAAAATGGAGAGAAAAATTTCCTCAGAAAACAACTTTTTTTCACCAAAATGCTTTTTAAGTGAGGTATTTCTGTAATTATTATTTTATTAGTAAAAAGGCTACTTTTCATTAAGACAAAAGTTTCGATGGAACATTTTCATAACATTGTAGTTGAAAAGTTAGTTTGTAAAAAGAGGCCCGTTTAAATAAAGGCCATAATCTCAATGGGAAGAGACACCGCTGGCATCTCATAAGTAGCTCCTGCTGAGGAGAGATAGGCCCAAGTCGTGCAGATCAGATCTAGAATCTGATCTGAATCCAAACTTCTGCAGGCATCCCAAAGCCCTTTACTAGGATCGGTTCTCCTACGACTGCAGCACAACTACCTCTGACGAGAAATAGTTATGAACAGTTCATGGCAGCAGTGCACAGTGGGGTTATGGTCAGGGCTGGCTCTCACTTTTTTGCTGCCCCAGGCAAAAAAGAAGAGCGCCGTCCCGCCGCCCCCCGCAGCACTGCGCCGCCAACCCCCTCCACCCCCCAGCGCCGCGCCGCCGACCCCCTCGCCCCCCCAGCGCCGCGCCACGCCGCCCAATTCCCCGGAGCTCCGGGCCGCCGAACCCCCACCCCAGCGCCGCGCCAGGCCGCCCACCCTCCTCCCCAGCGCAGCGCCGGGCCGCCAAAACCCTGCCCCCGAGTGCCGCACCGGCCAAACCCCCGGAGCGCCGCGCCGGCCAAACCCCCGCCCCCCGCGAGCGCCGGGCTGGGCCACCCAAACACCCCCCCCCGGAGCACCTTGACGGCCAAACCCCCGCCCCCTCCCCCCGAGTGCTGGACCGCCCAAACCCCCGGAGCGCTGCGCCGGCCAAACCCTCGCCTCCCCGAGCACTGCGCCGGGCCGCCCAAACCCCCCGAGCGCCAGGCCGTGCCGCCGAA
>NW_020685385.1:0-1295 GCF_002925995.2 Terrapene triunguis
CCTGAGCTCCTCTTGCTTCAGGGTGCTGGGCTGCTGCAGCCCGGTGGGAGGCCTTTAGGGGAGGGAGTTTGCAAGAAGGAGGCTTTCACGGGGGTCTAAGGGGATGGGGCAGGAAGAGGTGGTGTGGGGGTGGAGCCTTGGATAAGGGGGTGAAGCCAGGATGGGGCACCCACCGGCTAAACCAAAAGTCAGCATCTATGAGTCAGGGTGACAGGGTCCCCCCCACCTGCTCAGGGTGTATTTGTTGCCTGTACAAACTTCCCCAGCAGCTGCACAAAGTTGTTATTGTGTCACACAGTGAACCCCATGCTGCTACCAAGACCCCCCCCTTATGCCCCTGCCTGGGCCCGCCCAGCCAATTGCTGCCTCCCCAGTGCTACACGTGACCTTTGACTTACGTCAGTCATAGCGCTCTTTCACCATTGCACTCCAGCTTGGTTGGCGCTCTCTGCGCCTGTCCCATAAGTGCCATCACGTCATTGGTCAAGGGGCTGTCCAGGGGGTGGGATTTGGTGGGGACTCTCTTCTGAGCGGTGGCATGGCAAGGGGGCTGGGCTGGGTCAGGGGGGTTGGATATGTGCCTGACGGTCTCGGGGGCAGTCAGGGGACGGGGAATGGGGGCGTTGGATAGGGTGTGGAAGTCACAGGGGTGTGGCTAGGGGTCGGGGCTGTCAGGGGACAGGGGCGTTGGATAGTTGGTGGGGTCCTGGGGGGTGATTGGGGGCAGGGGGTTCTCTGGAGGTGGCGGGCAGGGGACAAGGAGCAGGGGGGTTGAATGGGTTGGGAGTTTTGGGAATCCTGTCAGGAGGCAGGGAGTGGTTGGATAGGCATGGGAGTCCCAGGGGTCTGTCTGGGGGTGGGGGGTGTGGCTAAGGGTCAGGGGACAGGTAGGGGGTAGGGTCCTGGGGGGGCAGTTAGGGGCAGGGTCCCAGGAGGGTGCAGTCAGGAGACAAGGAGCGGGGGGGTTGGAGTTCTGAGGGGGGCGGGAAGTAGGAGGGTGTGGCTTGGAATGGGGGCGGGGCTTGGGCAGGACTCCCTGGGTGCACACCCTAATGAAATGTACTGCGCACGCCTATGTACTTTAGCCATACAAGCTCTGACAAATGTTTGGAACCCAGTTAACATCAAGTCAGTGTAGATATTAATGGTCTATAGTATAGGAATCTTTGCTGTCATGGCTAAATGCCATGTGGTAGTATGCCTCAGGTTCCCTTTTCATACAGTACATTAGGTTTAGAATGTCTTTTCCCATGTGAAAAATTCCTATACTGTTTACAGGCATCAACTGTGAAATA
>NW_020685386.1:0-6105 GCF_002925995.2 Terrapene triunguis
GTGAGCGCGGCAGCCGCTGCCCTCCTCCTCCTCCTCGTGGCCTTCGTCTGCTTCAGAAAAACCCGAGCCAGTAAGTGAACTGCCCAGCAAAGGAAGGGTTAAACGTGCCGCTAAGCAGGGCGGGATGGGGTCACGGCTTGGATGGGGGATTGTGCTGGGAAAGCCAAAGAGTGGGGTGAGGGCTCAGCAGGGGGTTCTGCTGCATGGGTAAGACCTGTACACACAGCTGTCCCGCCCCAGAGGGGCCACTTCTCAGGGCTAGCTAAGGGGTCCCCATATAACCAGTCCCCTTGCCCCACCCCAGAGGTGGCTGCATCTCAGCACCAGTTCAGGGGTCCCTGTATAAAGAGCCACTGGCACCATGCCTCTCAAGTACCTGGGATGCCAAGGGAGCCGACCCATGGATCAGATTAATTATAATGAGTCATTAACGAGAGCAGATTGGGGACAGGAAAAGCCCCCCCGAGTTAATGTGCCCCTCCCTCGGCACATGCTATGGTGTTGTGCTGCCCCCTGCTGGTCTGGCCCACCCCAGCAAGGATCCAGGCTCAGCACCAGCAGCAGAGGGGACCCCTCCCCAGACCTCCCATCCCTGCTGCCCTGTGGGGGTGAGTGGCCGGGCGCTGGGACCGGGGGATCCCGATCGGCTCATGGGGGATTCTGGTTTGTGTCCCTCTGCAGGAAAAGGAGCCGCACCGAGACCGAGCAGGTAGGAACCCGGCTCCTCCCCCTCCCGATGGACCTGCTGGGGTCACAGGGCTCCTGGGTTCTGTCCCAGCTCGGGGAGGGGAGTGGGGTTGGGAGCCAGGACTCCTCAGAGATGACCTGGGCCTGCTGACAGTGGAGGGGCACAACCCAAGAACAGCTGGAGTCACATCACGCCCCCCCAGCCCTGGAAAGCAGTGACCCCCCCCGTGCAGCTCCCAGCTGTTCCTCTGCTCCTGCCTCTGCCTCTCTATCATGGACTCCCAGGTCGTGCCCACTCTTGGCCCCGTACGGTCCCTCGGGGGAACCCCCTTCAGTGCGACAGCTCTTCTCGGGGGTCCACTCTCTCTCGGGGTTAGGCCCCTCCACCTCCTGGAACCGCACCTCCCTGAGCCTTAGCACACCTGTCTCTGACGTGGGACCCTCAGGGAGTCCACTCGCTCTGGACCCCCAGGGCCTCCACTCCCAGAGGGAATAATGCAACCCTGTTCTCTAGACCGGAGTGACTCTCAGCCAGCGTGAAACAGGAGGGTTTATTGAGTGTCTGAACCCAGCACAGGAAACTCTCAGGGCCTCAGGCCTGGCCTCCCTCAGCACAGCACATCCAAGTCTCCCCTACATCCAGGTGGGCTCTGCCTGCTCCCTCTCTCCAGCCCAGAGCCCCCCTGCTTCCCAGATGGGCATCTGATATCACCGGCCCCAAGTCCCGCCTCTGTCCATTGTCTTCTCTCCAGGTAAACAGGGTCACCTGGGCCTCCTCTCCTCGCTTCTGTCCTCTGGCCCCCTCTGGCTGGAACCAGCTGGTCAGGTCACCGGGGTCCTCTCTTTACAGCCCATTGTCCTCCCACTGGCCAGAACCGTCTGTGACTCCCGAGCTGGGCCTCTGGGTCATCAGGTCACCAGTCGCTGGGATATCCATTCTCCAGGCCATTGGCTGGGGTCCCAAGTTCCATCACTGGTCCTCTGTACCAACAAACGCCTTCTCCCCTCATCTCGTTAAACCAGTAACACCCAGGGAAACTGAGTCCCGGCACCCCCTCTGCATGCAAACCATTGAAAGAACCAGGAAAAACCAAGGAACTCCCCCCCACTTTGTCACACTCTCCCTGTCCAGCACAGCTCCTCAGCTCAGCTGCTGCGCAGGGAGGGGGCCCGGCTGCATCACGTGACCGAGCAATCTGGGGGGGTGTCATGTGACCCTGCATGCCCCCACCCACATGTCGCCTCTGCCTGGGTTCTGTCCCCAGCTCTGGCAGGGGGGTGGGGTCTAGTGGTTGTGGCGGGGGGAGGGTTAGGGAACAGGGTTCAGTGTGAGGCAGGTTGGGTGGGCTCTCTGGGTGTGTTGTGGAATCTCCTTGCGGGTGGGGGGATATGACATTTACAAGTGGATTTTCTCTCTTTTAGCACCAGCCCCTCGGGGATGTTGGAGGCCCCGGCTCAGCAAGACCCTATCTGTAAATAATGCACCCAAGAGGGTACCAGGGTGGGGCAGGACCCCAGGAGAGGGGCGGGGCTTGTGGGGGTTCCACCCATATGGGGCGGGGCCTGAATTACACCTGCTGCTGGGTGGCACTAAGGAGAGGGTCCCAGAGGTAGCTGGTGTCAGCTGAGCTTCTTGCCTCCCTCCCCACCAACTCCCTGGGGGCCACCCTCCCCTCCCCCTCTAGTTGAGTGTCTCCCTCTGTGTGCCCCCCATTCTCCCATCCCAGGCCTGGGGCTTTGGGGGGTCTCCCCTTCATTTCTCCATTGGGCCTTCCCAGCCAGTGACCTGCAGGGAATCCCAATCCACTCCTGGCTCCCAGCCCCCCTGCTCTAACCACTAGAGCCCGCTCCCCTGCTAGAGCCAGGGAGAGAACCCAGGCATCCCGACTCCCAGCCCCCCTGCCCCGATGTAACCCCCTAGACTCTGCTGCCATCTCTGTGCCTCAGTATTCTTCCCTCTCTGTAACACGGGGCTAATGACCATGCCCCATGCTGTGGGGTGGGGGAGAGGTGGATGTGCAGGTCTCTGAGCCCCCTGGCTGGACAGAGGGGTCGGAGCTGGGTGTGGGGTTCTGCTCTGGGCCGGCCGGGGGTGCAGCTCAGTGGGTATCTCTGTTCCGCAGACTCCTCCATCGACGAAGGGAAAGAGATGCAGAACCTGGTAAGTGTCCCTGTCCGCCCGCATGCCCTGACCCCCAACCCTGACCCACATGGGCCCCACTCACCTTATCTGGCACACTCAGTATTTTGGGGTGGGGCTCGGGTTGCTGGGAGGGGCTTATGGGATTGTTAGCTGGGATTTCAGGTGTGTGTGTGTATGTGTGTCTTGTCACCCCGTGCTGGAGGGGACAAGCCCTGCTCTGTGTGAACGTGTGTTTGTGGCGGGGGGTTGGTGCGCGCGCACACACACACACACACACACACACACACAGAGACACAGTCACTCTCTCCCCTCCCACCCCCAGGAGCCCGACCCCGGCACCGACGGACTCACCTACGTCGAGCTGGACTGTCAGGCGCTGCAGGCCAAGCCGGGGGGGCCGGCCCCTGCCCCTGAGCCTGCCCAGCCCAGCGTGTACTCCGCGATCAACGTGAGCCAGGGGACCCAACAGTGAGAGTCCCCCGCAGCCATGGGGCACCACCCCGAGGGGGCGACAGACTCACAGACTTTAAGGCCAGAAGGGTCCATCGCGATCATCTGGTCTGAGCTGCTGCACATCGCAGGCCACAGAGCCTCACCCACCCACTCCTGTAGCAGACCCCAGCCTCTGGCTGAGTCACTGATGGCCTCAAATAATGGGTTAAAGACTTCAAGTTACAGAGAATCCACCAATGACACTAATTTAAACCTGCCAGTGCCCCGCGCCCCAGGCTGCAGACGAAGTCGAAACCCCCCCAGGGTCTCTGCCAATCTGACCTGGTGGGGGGGGGGGGGATTCCTTCCTGACCCCAGATACGGCGACCAGTTAGACCCTGAGCATGTGGGCAAGACCCACCAGCCAGACACCTGGGAACGGATTCTCTGTAGTAACTCTGAGCCCTCCCCAGCGAGTGTCCCATCTCCGGCCATTAGAGAGATTTGCTTCTAGCAGTCGCGGATCGGCTCCATGCCGTTGTGGGATGTCTCCTCATCCCGTCCCCTCCAGAAACGTCTCAAGCTCAGTCTTGAAGCCAGTTATGTCCCTTGGGAGGCTGCTCCAGAACTTCGCTCCTCTGACGGTTGGGCCTTGTCTACACTACAGAGTGTTGTCGGCAAAAAGCGCCATGATAACATCGCTATTGCACGTTCACACTGTTCTTCCTCTGCCGGCAGAGCGCGTCCACGTTTGGTGCTGCAGCATTGACAGCGAGAGCAGTGCATTGTGGGTAGCTATCCCACCATGCTACTCGGCACCTTCTGCAGCTAGGGCTTGTGGGAAGGCGGGTGGATCGCAGCGCATCATGGGGGCGGGCTCAGCATCCTGTGGTGCGTTGTTTTCTGTCCCAGCATTCCACGCTGTTCCGACTGCATTTCGCAGCATTTCCCTGTTTCCGGTGCGCCCGCCATCCCTGTGTGAAAGGATGGGTCCCGCCCGGCTCTCCACTGCTGTGAACGCGGCGCGGCTGGCCAGGCAGTATGTCATGAGGTCCCAGTCTGAACAGGGACCAGAGTTGCCTGAGCTGCTGTGTGCCATGGAGAGAAACAACACCAGCTTCCTCCTGGCATCACGGAGCGGCTGCACACGGCGGAGCGTCGCTTTGGGGCTTGGGAATCAAGCACTGAGTGGTGGGATCACATTGTTATGCACGTCTGCGATAGGCAAAGTGTGGGTTGGGGATATGAGGTGTCACATGACCCCCCTGCCCCCAGATTTCTGTGAGGGTACGAGTTGGCCTGTGCGTGGGAAAGGCACCAGCAGCGAGCGCTCCCGCTGAGACCCACTAGGTGTTGCCCAGAGCTGGGAAGTGAGACCGGGCTGGCAGCGCAGCCCTCTGCGAGAGAGGGCACGGGGAAACGGTCTGAGTCCCACCCCTTCCTCGCCTGGGAGCAGCACGGCCCCCGTGAGAATTTCATGGGTGACACAGGTCTGGTGAACTAAGTATTAAACCAGCAGGGGAATGTATGTACCTGCTCGAGTGTGGGTCTGGACTAGCCTGCCTGGGTGCGCAGAAAGGAGCTCAGGGAGTTAGGGCAAGCGGGGGTCAGGGGTGATATGGAGGGTGGGGGGCTGGGGGAGGCAGCAGGGGCCAAGGTGCCAAAATACAAGTTCACATTTCCCCTAAGGATGATCCTGACAGGACCGGCCTTAAGTTTGGGTGAGGTGTGTGACTGCCCAGGTGCCGTGGTCACGAGGGTGTTGCTGGAGGGGCCTTGGCAGTCACCAGGAAGCTGACCGTGGTGGTGGTGGTGGGGGAGCCCGTCATTGCGCCCCCCCCGTCCCCACTATCTGCAGTTCCCAGTTGCCCGGTCTGGGATGATGAGCCGCGGCTACAGAACGTTCGGATGCGGGAAGCCTCCTCCCTGGACCTGTGTGCGGAGCTCGCCCCAGCCCTGTGGCGCAAGGACACCCAAATGAGAGCAGCCTGTCGCGGAGAAGCGCCCGGCGATCGCTGTGTGGACGCTGGTGACTCCAGGCTGCTCCTGGCCAGTCGTGAATCCGCTGGGAAGTGGGGAAGTCGACTGCGGGTGCGGCGTTAACACTAGTGCACGGAGCCGTTAATCACATCTCGCTACGAAGGACCGTGACCCTTGGCAATGTGCATGAAATAGCGGAGGGGCTTTGCGCATTGGGATTCCCTAACTGCGGCGGGGCGATAGAGGCAACGCAGGTTCCAGTTTTTGCCCCGGACCATCTTGCGACGGACACATCAGTAGGAAGGGGACTTCTCCAGGGTGTTGCAGGCACTTGGGGATCACCGTGGGCGTTTCACTGACCCCAGCGCGGGGTGCTCCGGGAACGTGCATGACACACACATCGTCAGGAACACTGGCCTGGACAGAAAGCTGCAAGCAGGGACTTTCTTTCCACACCAGAAGATTCCAGTGGGGGATGTTGAAATGCCCAGAGTGATCCTGGGACACCCGGTGTAGCCCCTGCTCCCAGGGCTCATGAAATCTGACGCAGGAACCCTGGAGAGCAGCAAGGAGCCCTTCAAACCCAGGCTGAGCAGGTGCAGAACGACTGCAGGGGGAACCAACCCAACCCAGCCTGGAACAGTGCCAGCCAGGCCGGGTACCGGGAGGGGGGACTCACCATAGAACCAGCCCTGGAAACAGGCTCATGGTGCCCAAGGAGCCGCCCTGGGAGCTGGGGCTGGTTGGGTGGGACAGAGGCAGTGACTCCTGGTGCATGGGCCCAGACACTGGGGGGGGCAACCCCCCACCCTTCCCTCACCACCTGACCCCCAGCTCCTCTGATGCCTCCCGTCCTGCAGGTC